>NW_010533595.1:3580-12493 GCF_000687285.1 Phaethon lepturus
TGTATATATATATCTATCTGTGTATGTCTATGATTTTTAGTGCATGAACTACACGGAGAAGTGTGTCATTAGGTATATTTTCTGTCACCAGGAAGATGCCTCTGGCAGTGTGTTGTGTAGACCACAAAATAGACTGCATGGATGAGCTGAAAATACACAAGGCTCTATTTTTCTGGAAAAAACCTTTAGTGCAATTGATTTTTAAATGTATAAAAACCAGTAGTATATGATTTTCTCACTTGAGATAAGTATAAAATAATTTAGTCTCCCTCATGACCTTTAAAGGCCAGAGAGTTCTTAAGAAAATGGCTAGCTGGATTTAGGATGAATTGATGCAAAAAACAATGCTACATATTTACATAGTACTGGTTATTTTACTGTAAGTGTGTTGTAGTTCTGCACAAAATTACCTTAATGGGGAGAGTTGTTTTTTGTTTTTTTTTTTTTTAATGACTGTGATATTAAAATCTGTTTTCTAGCTGTAGGGAAGCTTATCATACTTTGGGGGCCAGATTTTCAGTGAAGCGGCAGTACTGTGTGTCACGCTACATAAGGCTATGCAAGGGCACTAAATGTTGACTTCTAAAAGAGTAGAATACTTCACTGTTATGAGAGGTATAAACTGGTAAAAGTTAATATGATCAGTTTCTTCTCTGTTTTCAAAGATTATTTAAAGAGGACTGTCTTAGAAATGCACGTAGACTGACATATCTGATTGCAGTTTTCTTTGGTACAGATATCATTAATTATTATGGCTGCTGTAATCTGAAGACTAAGGCAAATGCAAACTGAAAGGAGTGAGAGTGAAGATTTTTACCCTAACACTTCCATGATCTCAGCTGATAGGGTTACATTCCTAGGTTAAAATTCTCTTGAACATTGACACATTTTTGCAATGATGTCTTAAGTTGTCACAGGTGGTATAGTAAATACTGAATCTTGCCAAATGCAAGGGAGGAGTCCACTGATTTATACAAATATCTGTTTCTTTTATTGCTTTTTCTCTGTATTCTGAGCAGTAATGTGTGGAATATCCATTCTTGGTGTCATGGAGCACTTTTTTTTTAGTCTTAATTTTCATTATGATGATCCTAACTTTTCTATGTATTTCTGTTTTCAGACACGTGCTACAACAGTAATGATTTGTAATGTGTGTTTTTTTCCCAAGGAACCCATGTTGCTGAGCTAACTAAAGAAAACACAAGGGATCTTTTCTCACACCTTTGTGTGAGTTAAAATGAGCATACTTTCTATCATTCACCTGTCTAAGAGAACAGCGAATCATACATCAATGAGTGAATGAAATTAAACAGGTGCAGACTTAGAAGCAGAAACTAATACGACGTTGGCAGACACACAGCTTCATGTTGTAGTTATATGATGCTTCCCTGCTGCTACTGTATGATGTCAGTAAAATTAAATACCAAATGTGTTTTGTCACCATCTATTCTTATTTTTTAAGTGAAATAAGAGCTTTCATAGAACGTAATTTTTAAAGTAAGTTTCTTCTGAAATCTAATGAGAAATGTTAAATGCATATCACTCTTATGTTCACAGGTTACTTCAATGAACACTTTTGTTTGAAGACATAGGGCAGCGATCCACTACTAGTAAATTCGTACTATGGTCTACGTTTGCTGTATAAGACCCTGATGAATAAATGTAATGCAGATGCAAAGAGAATTGATATGATTCTTTTGAGTGTGACTGGATCATCTCCTACAGAAATAGACAGGAGGCTCAACACAGAGCGCTACTAAGACTTAGTGAACTTAGTGTCCTCTTCTGGCCTCTGCTTTAAAACTAGAATGCCTTCAGCCAATTCCTTGGATATGTAATATCTGTGAAAACCTTAAACACTTTGATCTACTTATGCAGGAAAGTTAAGAGAGGCCAGCTGCCCAGAGGTTTTACAGGACTTTAACGTAACATTATGCTATTCCACAGTCAGGGGTGGAAGCTAAAGCAAGACAAAATGCATTACTTTTTAACAATAAGAGTACATAACATTGCTGTGGGTTGTCTTAGTTCTCACTACTCCTCAAATAAAATTGTCTTCATTCTGAGCTACTATACTGTGGTCTTGCACCTAAAGAACACAGGTTACCTCTGTATATGCTGAAATATCATGGAAGGTACTGGACATGACTTCTGACTACCCATTATTTTTTTGTCCCCTTCACCTCTGCTAATTCTATAAAGAATGGTTATGTGAATTTAAAGTAGTTACATTTTCATTGCTTTGGGAAGCAAAACTTCCTTATGACTGTCTGGTTAACTGTAGAGATTTTTTTTTTTTCTTTAGAGCATACAATGGTTGTGTCCAAAGTTAATTTGCATTTTAGAGTACCTTTCTGCTTCAGTTTAATGCTACTTGCTTCACCCCAAATGAGAAGAGGCTAGGGAGACATTTCAACTTGGAGGAAGCTTTTGAAAAATTGGGCGGTTCTTTAGCCTTTTCAAACTGTAGTAATCTTCCAGGACTGTTTCAGAAATAATTTCAACCATAAATCATATTGTCTTGAAAGAGCTACTGGCCTGCCAGCATTGATGAATAATTGAGTATTGTTATGGTACAGTACCCTGCTGAATAATATTTTCGTTAATTCTACTGGAATTTGATTATGGAACTGCGAACTTCATTCTGTATACAAATAAAATAAAACCTTCTTGTGTATGGGAATATAATCTAAAGATTACTTTTATTTTCTAGATAGTGACATTGGGGATTTATGTGAATAAATAAGATCGTTCTTCTAATCATTATTCATCAATAAAACATTGCTAGTGGTGCCTGCTTCTCTGACGTGTGTAATGCCCAGATTTTTTCCCCTGGTCTTGCCTTCCCAAATAGATGCAAGAAAGTTGGGGGGACCTGGTACTAACCCCAGCAAAATTACTGCAGTCTCAGTGCTGTCCCTGCTATAGTCCTGCCTACTCCTGAATTTGGTGTTCACTGGCAACCTTGTCAGTTCCTCTTCAACTAGAGGGTTCAGAGTTTGGCTGGAAGCGAAAGAAGGGTTCCCTTCTGTCAAGTGCTGCTGTTCAAAATTCTTGTTATTTAACCCCAGCTTTCTACAGATGTTTTCAAGATCACAGGAAGCATGCTTCTTCAAAGGAAGAAACTAAGGTGGAAAAGTAGTCACAAGAAGTGCATGCTGTAGATTGTTCAGTTTCTTTTTTAAGAGCAGCTGGGCATACAAACTCATTGTCCACTACCTTTTGGGCTGTGTTTTGTATACTTGATCTGTTTGTTTGCTTTCAAAGCAATACTGTATATTCCCTTCATCCTGGTTTCTGGTTTTTACAACTTATCTGCCACGCTGACAGCCAGACTTGCAGACCCTTAACTCCATCCTCTCCACTCACTACCAGGATTTGTGCTGTTTACTCCTAAGATATTAAGGCAAAGAAGCTTCTTTGTTTCCCAAAAGAAAGATTAAGCAACTCTGAGAAAAGGATGTATAATTGCTTATAGATATATATGGCTATGGAGATAGATGTTCTAACAGAGTTCTGATGGGCAAGGATCGCTGAGGATCCCCTTCCTCTTGGTGTCCCTCTCCCTGGTTCTCATGCTTTCTCTGGTATGTGTTCACAGTGTATTTTCAATGTGTGGCCATGTCCTAGGGAGTGTGAATTCATCTAGAGATGCTAAAATGCCATGACTGAAAGAACATATTTTTTTTTTCCCTCCATGGTAAGGCATAAAATGTCCTATTTTCTTTCTACTGAGGTGCCTATCCTTAAGTCATTCTTTCTGTCTGGACCAGTGCTAGTGGTGACATTTTGTATTTTAGTATTTTGTCTAGAACTAAGTTGTTCTCCATTTTGCTGAGTAAGAGCCCTTTGGGAAGTATGGGGCAAGGAGGAAGGCCACTTTCTACATATGACAAACTTTCTGTGCATTCTAGACACACAAAAAGGAGTAATTTCTGATGGGGTGTTAGCGAGACTTGACCAAGGTCTGGTTCCTTAGCTCAAGGATACAAAATTATGCAGGAATAACGAATTATCACTGCTGGGGACTGGTCTTGTGCTTTATACAGAGTCCTCAACCTGGGTGACTTGTCAATTCATGTCACTTAAGGTCAACAGAAGCTCTTCCTTCACTTAGCAAAGAGAAACTTAATCAGGAATGTCCTGATGTTGCATCTGTGCATACCTCATAAGCCCCACAAATTAAAGGTAGTGACCTATGTTGGGTTTGTAAGGAAGCCTGCTGCCCTGTCAAATGAGAGGGAAGTTGACAAACATGTATCCTACCTGCTGAGATTTCTGTCTTCCCAATGGAGCGGATGCATCTGCTAGGGACTTGAACAGTGGTTCTCTGCACAACATGCAGGAATGCTCAGAATAACGGGGTTGATCGTGCCGTTTAAGTACAACACTGTTAGATTGGGTTTTGTTTGTTGTAATGTTTGATTCCTGACCTGTGTCTGATTTGCATCACCTCACAAGCTCTGAATGATTTTGTAGCTTGCTTTGCTGAATAAAAGAACTGTCCTGCCAAAGCTATCTCTGTATAGATGGCTGTGATCATATCACTTCTGATAACCACCTTTTAGGCCTTATTTCCCTCATCGGATACATGAGCATACAAAATGTCTTTTCCCCTGCTTTTACATAACAACTGTAAAAACTCAGATGAAGTCTGGTTTACTTATTTTAATCTATGACACATTGGTAACTTACAGAAAATGTTTAGCAACTCTGATAACCTGATGTTAAATGCTCTGTAAGAGTTTTTGGCAGTTTTCTAAATCAGATGTAATATTAGTCAAGTCAGGAAGCTTGCTGTCTTGTTTCTCTGCTGAAAAGAAGAGAACCTTTGTGAAGATTGTGAATGTTAGTTTTAAGTGACAGCAGCTGATGCAGCTCCAGTTCTTCCTTGTAGGCTTTTTATCGTGTTCCTACCTGTTTATTTTGTTTTTAGAGTGCCTGAATTTGCATAATTTGATTTAAATTGTTCATATGTCCCATTACAGCATGTAACATAAGACATAAATAGAAAAAAAAAATCCACTAGTATGTTGTGATACATTGGACATGCTTCCTGCATCAGAAGTCAATGGATGATGTTGAGATCTGTTTGTTCAATTGGAAAAGCAGGTATGGTGGCAATATGATATGTTTAGACTTCTGCATTAATAAGAACAAGAATAGCAATAAAAGTCTGAAGATTCTTGAGCATTTGATTAGGGGCCCAGTCTTGGAAATGTAAGGTGATGTCTGCTACAGATAGACACTCTCAAGGGGACAATTTTGTGTGTGTGCTTCTTATGATAATTATTTATGAAAAATTTGTAAAGTGCTTTTCTTTAGATCTTGTTTTGAAATGTATACATTTCTCTAAAGCCTCTTGAAACATCGTTTCCCAGTGTATCAGACAAGTTTGTGTACCCATGGCTTTTGAGTTAGGTTAGAATTTAAATGTCAAATCATTCTGGCTAGGAAATCACTGCTGTGTCAGATGAGCTTCAAAGTTCACATCATGTTTTATTGAATAGATAATTAAAATCACAAAAGGAAATTTAAAAATTTAATTGAAAGTCCATGGGTTGCTCAAACACTTTTCCTTCAAATGCTGCCTCACATATTGACACCAATTCATTATTATCTGGGAACCTCTGACACACTGGGTAAATAGTTTGGAATTGAGTCCACACCTAAATGTTTCCTTTCACTAGGATTTCCTTGTTTTGTGATGTAAATATTGAAAGATTGCTTTTTACTTTTTAAAAATAACTATTGAGATTATTTTCTAAGAAGGTAAATGTTTAAACAGAAATGTCACTGGTATAGTATAGTCATCTCCTCTGAAATAATTTTGACATACCTAGACTTAAGGAATGTTTTTTTAAAGTATTTTTGTGTGTGTGTATGCACACACACACACGTGCACATGCGCATACACACACACATGCGCGCACACACACACGCAGCTGTTTTCTTTAGCAGGTTTTTCAAACTTCATGAAGTACCTTCCAAAATCACTCTTGGGCAATTTAACACTGCAGTTCCATGCAAATATCAATGTAGTATCTGGCTTGAAGACGTACTAAAGGTTCTGAAGTTTTTAACTTGCCTAATGACTATAAAATTAATATTCTTTTGGGAGGGTGGGGGTACTGTTCTGCAGTTCTTGCCAGGGAGTGAAATTACAAAGATCCTTTTAGGACATAGACTGTCTCAGGGAGCCTGTGATGTATTATGAGCAGTTGAATTGTGAATGTTGCAGAAGGATAATTAAAATCATAGAAATGCAAGAAATGGGTAGATTAAGACTCTACTTTTTGTATTATATCAGGTATTTATACCAGCTGTTTTGTTGCAATGCACCTTAAACAGATCAGTGTGGTGAATTAACTTCAACATGTGCAAGCATTTTTTTTTTAAATGAAAAATTTTATATTCATTCTGAGTTGTAAATCTTCTCATTTTTCTTTCAGATTACTCTTTACATCAGTAGAAATGGACAGCAGCAGTTTCATTCAGTTTGATGTGCCCGAGTACAGCAACACTGTTCTGAGCCAGTTAAATGAACTCCGCTTGCAAGGAAAGCTATGTGACATAATTGTGCATATTCAGGGTCAGCCATTTCGAGCCCATAAAGCTGTATTAGCTGCCAGTTCTCCCTATTTCCGTGACCATTCAGCATTAAGCACCATGAGTGGCTTATCAATACCAGTTATTAAAAATCCCAATGTTTTTGAACAGTTGCTTTCTTTTTGTTACACTGGAAGGATGTCCTTACAGCTGAAGGATGTTGTTAGTTTTCTAACTGCAGCTAGCTTTCTACAGATGCAGTGCGTCATTGATAAATGCACACAGATACTGGAGAGTATTCATTCAAAGATCAGTGTTGGTGATGTTGACTCTGTCACTGTTGGTGCTGAAGAAAATTCAGAAAATCGCAATGGAGTGAAAGACAGCAGCTACTTTGCCAATCCTATTGAGATATCTCCCCCTTATTGCTCTCAGGTGCGACAGTCAACAGCAGGCAGCGATCTTAGGATGGAAACTACTCCAGGCAAAACTCTACGTAGTCGTCTGCAAGAAGAAGGGCATTCAGATCGAGGAAGCAGTGGGAGTATCTCTGAATATGAGATTCAGATTGAAGGTGATCATGAGCAAGGAGACCTGATAGTAAGGGAAAGTCAGATTGCAGAGGTGAAAGTTAAAATGGAAAAGTCTGACAGGCCAAGCTGCTCTGATAGCTCTTCCCTTGGTGATGATGGATATCATACTGAAATGGTGGATGGAGAGCAAGTGGTGGCAGTAAATGTTGGTTCCTATGGGTCTGTCTTACAACATGTTTATTCATTTACCCATGCTTCATCACAGGCTACAGGTGTGTCTGAAACCTTTGGAAACCTGAGCAATACGAGTCCTTCAAGGTCAATGCTGAGTTGTTTCAGAGGGGGTCGTGCACGCCAAAAACGGGTATCCGCTGGTCACTTGCATAGTGATGTTCAGGGCTTGGTGCAAGGGACTGACAGTGAATCCATGGTGAGTAACCCAGGATATGAAAATAGTCCACGGGAAAGAAATACAAGAGGTCATTGGTATCCATACAGTGAGAGGCTAATTTGTATTTACTGTGGAAAGTCTTTCAACCAGAAAGGGAGCCTCGATCGACACATGCGATTGCACATGGGAATAACTCCTTTTGTGTGCAAGTTTTGTGGGAAGAAATATACCCGCAAGGACCAACTTGAGTATCATATTCGTGGTCACACAGATGACAAGCCCTTTCGCTGTGAGATCTGTGGAAAATGTTTTCCTTTCCAGGGTACACTAAACCAGCATTTGCGAAAAAATCACCCTGGGGTAACAGAAGTAAGAAACAGGGTAGAGTCTCCAGACAGAACAGAAGCTTTTGTGGAACAGAAAGTAGATAATGATGCTTCAGCTTCTGAAGCTATGGATTCTAGTATGGAAATTCATGCAATGTCTAACACATCTGATTAAAATATTACATTCTAAGTGCAACACAAACAAGCACATTACTAATGTATTTTTTAAATCTTTTATTCTTTTAGTAATCTTCAGTACAATATAACAGCCTTTTAATTTTCCTGACCTTCTGGAAATCAGTTTGAAATGGTTTCTGGAGAAGACTACATAAGTATTCTTTGTTTTTGAAGTAGGCTGGGTGGTTGTTTTTTGTTGTTGTTGTTTTGTTGTTTTTTTTTTACTTTTGAAGATGTTCAAAACATCAAAGACAGTGTGCTGGGGAAAGTATAGGAAGAGTCTGCTAAAGTGTCCCTACTGGTTGATCTGTCAAGACACAAATTCCAGTGGAGAAAGATACTAGTATAAGATGGGCAGCTCTGCTGGATGCACAACGAAGCTGTAATCTCCCTTTATTTTATTTCCTAAATCCTGTTGCTGGTAATGAGTTACACAACAATGGGGAGAGAGAATGTTACAGCTTTGATTCCTTCTGTGTGTCATGATGAACATGTTTGCTTTTACTAACTGTTTTTGGTAGTTAGTCTGTTTATATATATAAATTTGCTTTATATATATAAAATGCTTTCACTTTTCCTATTCTGGTTGAGGTGAATGTGAAAGTGTGTCAAGGTTTTTACCATGTACCACTCTTTCAACTGCTAGGTCTCCTCTCTGCTTAGGATTTAGGACCTTGGACTTTGGGAGGATGATTTTGGTTTTAAAAGAATGTTGTTTGGTTTTCATTTTTTTTTAAACTATTACTTTGTGTGCAAAAGTGAGCAAAGTGAATTACCTTGTTTTAATAACTTTGCTTTATAACATGTAAACCAAATGCCATAAATCTATTAAATTATGGTTAAATTGTTGAGGGGTTTTGTTAGTTGTCTAGAATGCAAGCTGGACAACCTGTGGTGCTGACCTTTTTATATATATAGAGATAGATATATCTATATA
>NW_010533596.1:0-12040 GCF_000687285.1 Phaethon lepturus
CTAATACAGCTCTCTTCATCAGAAAAGATGAATGCCCCATCAGAACTCGTGTGTAATTTCATTTCACCTGGGCTGGGATAAATATTTGATAAAAAGCCAGGAAGATGCATTGATTAATTAAAATGAAAAACAAGGCTACTTCATTAAAAGAATTGTGAATGGCATTGTCCTCATGGGAGACATCATAAGGATGCCCTGCCTTAAGGGTTTGTATTTTGATGAATCTGAGTAGAAAACAAAAAGAACATATGCTCACACAGACACACAAGCAGTCCAGCCAGAATCAGAACAAGGTGTGCACAGGAAGGTGTCCCCGAACTGACGGGAAAATATGGGACAGGTCCTGACAGAGACCTGACCTTTTGAGGAATAACCCCATGCAACAAGTCAGCCTGGGAGCTGTCTGTCTGGGAAGGAGCTCTGCAAAAAGGACCTGGGGTCCTGCAAGCAATGTGCCCTTAAAGCAAAGAAGGCCAACATCATCTTGGGCTGTATGAGAGTGTAGCCAGCAGGTATAGAGAAGTCATCCTTCCCCTTGCCCTGGTGGGGCACATCTGGAGTGCTGTGTCCCGTTCTGGGCTCCCCAAGACAAGTAGGACATTGATGTGCTGGAATGAGTCCAGTGGAGGCCACCAACCTCATCAGGGGGCTGGAGCACAGAACATACAAGAAGAAACTGAGCAAGCTGTGATTGTTCAGCCTGGAAAAGAGAAAGCAAAGGGGAAACCTTATTGCTGTCTACAATTGCCTGATCAGAGGATATCAAGAAAACAGAGTCACACTCTTCTTGGAGGTGCATGGCAATAGAAAGAGTGGCTACAGACACAAACTAGAACGTGGGTACTCCAGTTAGTCTTTTTAATTTTTAAATACCGGAATAGTTTGCTCTGAGAGGCTGTAAGGATCTCCGTCCTTGGAGCTGTTCAAAACTCAACTGGAAAAGTTGAGGGGCTTGGATTAGGTGATTTCCAGATGTGCCTTCCAACCTAAATTATTCTATGATTCTGTGGTTCTGTGGCTGATCTAGCACCTAACGGGTGGAAATGGCTACTAGATACTTGAATGGAGAGAAATGAAAGCTTGTGTTTATTTAAAGAGATTATACTGTGTATATTTATAGCATATTTACACAGTTTATATATATGAGCATATAATACATATATTTAGGCTACAGATATATATTCTAGGATAGGTAGAATTGCAATACATTATAAAAGCAGTTGCCACTCTGATGGAGAATTTCTTGCTCTTCACTATGTAAAATGAGTCTAATGCCGCCATATGTCTGTCATTTCACCTGAAGGATTTCTGTGTCAAGGCCACAGCATAGACAGCATAGCATCCCAGTTATCAGATAGAATGAGGTGGATCAGGCTATGGTGAGAGGTTGATCAGCTGATTAACCAAGATACACCTAACCTGTGGGGTCCAGAATAATCTTCCAGGTTCTTTTGTGCACCCTAGAGACATCTTGAGTTCATGTCAGGATGAGACCATGTACCACGACTCACCTTTTTTCTGCTGGAAAGAAACAGGAATGTGGGCAGAGAGGGAGCCACAGTACGATTCAGGCTCTAGGGCTGGGAGCTGTACCGTGGCACACATCTGCCCTGCAGTTTCGGTACAGTGCAGGGAACCTGGGTACAAGTGGCAGAACGGCCCAGTTTAAGTCAGCACTAACAGACTTCCATGACTAAAGTCATGCCTGGGTTTCCTGGTGATTTTGGGACTGAAGGAAATTGTGAGAAGATGGAAAATAACCCCGGAAACTTTATTTCACTTCGAAGTTTTATTAGGGTGCTTATGTTAGATTTAATAATGGGGCAGAGTTCTAACATAGGAAACTATTCCCAATATTTTCACATTAGCATCTGCTGGTCCAGCCTTATTATTTGTCATTCTGTCTGTCCTGAATTATCCTAGTGCATCCTTCATTGAATCTATACTCAATGATTCTCACCTAGTTATCTCTCCAAAATGTGCCACAGCATTTAGATACATTTGTAGGTGCTAAATTATTATTTGCTTTTGTGTCTCTGAAGCTAGCCGGTGGCCATAAGAGCCAGCTCCTTTCATTCTCTCATCCCTGAAAAAGTAAGAAATACCAAGTGCTTCTCTTGATTTTAAAAACATCTCCAAGTAAAAAATTGAATTAGAAGTCCATTTTCAACAATACATGTTGTATATGTTTTGCTAGAAAATGCAATATTCTCTTTTCTGTCCAGAAACAAAATGTAAGCGTAGAGGTATATCTAACAGAGGAACACAAAGGAGAGGGAAGTTAGAACTCAAGATGTCAAAAGGAAAGAGATCTATCAATGTATAACCAGAAAGATCCCGTTCTTTCTGACATCAAAATGAATGGTGCTTAGTTAAATTCTGCTGGCTGTATCTGGTTAGTCAGGTGAAACCAAATGGTCTGGTTTCACTCTGTATTGTTCAGAATCTGTGAGCCACTCAGATGTTGAAGATGCTTGTTCTGCGAGAATTAGGCCTAATGATAATATTAGCAGAGCTGTTTTCTACTGTCTTGTTGAATAATAAAAGGCTCAGCAACCTTTGATATGGACTGGGAGAAAAGTTCATACCTCTTCCCTTTTCCAGAATGGAAAAGCACTGGGAAAGTAAGAAATTAAAATTCAGTAATTAAGGTCCTGGGAAGAACTGAGACACCAAATTAAATAACAACAATAGTGATTGATGAACCTTGACGTTTGCAGAATTATACAATCATATAATATTATGACTATAAATCATACTGGGTGTTCTTCTTCATATTAATATTTCATTATTGTTTTCCTTTTTAAAAAGTAAATTTACAAACAAGTAAATTTAAAGACAATTCCAAGAGCGATCCATTAAAAAGATCTCTCAAATATTTGATTGAGAGATTAGATTGAGAAATAAAATATTGGGCAAAGGATTTAACAGTACTGCTAAATAATAAAACTTCTGCAGAAATAGGTTCGCTGACATTGTTAATGATTATTGCATCTTTCATTTGTTATTTATAAGTTACTTCCCAAATTGAAGAAATATTGTATACATATTTTCCTTTTTAATACTTATATTAAAGAGTCTTTTGTGGCTTAACAGGCAGTTTAGTTCTCCTTTCCCTTCTTTTGCCAAAGGAAATAGTTGGAATATTTTTCTTCTTTTGCTTCTTCTTCATAGAGATGATCTGATTTTGCTGTTGCACACTTCTCGAAGTCAAATTGTACAGTAGAGGACTGAGGTCCTTTTAGCTTGCAAGAGCACATGACAGAAGCCACCAGAAAAAAATATTTTTTTCACAGATTGAGAGTGCACATATAGAAGATCAGTAGACATATTACCGAACAGGATGTGTTTTCTCCTTTATAAAATCTTGAGTTATCTGTAAGGACTCAAGTGCTGACAGTAAAGAAAAGGGGAGTATTAAGTTTTATGCAAACTGCTTCATTTCAGTTGTGTCCGTAAGACAGCTTAGTTCTGAGAGCTACTGTCTGTGCCTCGGCTCCCATGAAGCCAAAAAGATCTATTATTGCTAAGATTTGCATAAAATACACTCTAAAGTAATGTGCCAAATTCTGTCTGCTCTTCAGGATTCCAGAACATGCAATATCAGCTAATGCACATTGTCTTCCAAAATTCCGTGGTCACATATTTCTCTTCTGAACAGTAAGATCTTCCGAAGCTTAGAGATGAAATGCTTTTGCAATCTGCTATTCCCTTCATTCTGTTAGCCACCTGAAAAATAACCTGGTTAGACTGTAGGCTAAAATAATAAACCAAGCAAACTAAATTATGCTCACAGTAGAAGCTGTGGAAGTCATCAGTTCAATGCTAACCATAGCCGGGTTTGCAGTCTGTCTGCATGTGTGTAATTATGAGAAGACGTAGGTGTTTGGAACACTGAAAAGATAAAATGAGCCTGTCAAGTGAATCTGAGAAAGGTAGGTTGGGAGTCATTAAGAGTTATTATTTTTTTCCATTTGTACATCTGACCAAATTAAGGATCTGCTGCTTTCAGCGTCTTTTTCCATAAGTCTCATCTGACTCATATCCTCTCATCTGATAAGTGACAAGATCCTGGTTAGTAGGTCTCTTATTGCATAGGCTCAAATCTTAACAAGACTTCCATGTGGCAAAAAAAGTCTATGTGTTCTTGCTCTCCTCTCTCCTTAATCATAAAAGTAAGATTCAAGTATGCCAAAGACACACTTTCTGATTGAAATAATATGTCCCTTCTTTTGATCTTTTGCTTTTACTTTCTTAATTTTTAAATATGTCATTAGTCTTTGCATGTTGTGCAGCGTGCTGTGAGCTACAGCTAAAATGCTATACAGCCATCCATCATTATCTTCTGAGGACAGGATGCTCTGCGCACTTGTTATCTATGGGCAAGGGCAGAGGTGCAATACCAAGAGAATGTAATTCTCTGCCTCCTGGAGCAACCTGGTTCTGTAGGAGTACTACCAGTTCCACCAGCATGAAGCCCAAGGCCAGAAGCCCTGCCAGGACTTACCTGGCCCCACACACGAATTACAGGTTTGGCAACTGAGTAGAAAAGATGAGAGACTATCAGAGCCAAGGGACACGGACATAGGTTTCAACACAGGTAGACAACCTTCTCTCCTGGGTCACAGTAGCATTAACTGGAAAAGCTCTGGCCTGTCTGCTCCTATGTTTTGATCCCTCAGACCACTGCCAGGCCATGTGTGAGTCCACACAGCAATTAGTACTACACTGTAAAAAAATAGGCTCCATCTCATTCTCCTGAGTGTAAACAACATACAAACATCGTAGTAAAGATCTAGCGTACTCAACAGCATCTAGTAAACTAACCTTGGCCATCTTGGCAGCGGTTACTGTCTTGTCTTCAGCATTATTGACACAAGCTGGATAGGTTTTGCTATTTTGACTTCACCTGCACAAGATGTAGTGATACCTCCATAAGCATATACATAGTATGAACATATACACAAAGCATGGGTAGGTGCCCTTGTTCCACCTCAAGAAGGATGTTGAGGTGCTGGAGCGTGTCCAGAGAAGGGCAACGAAGCTGGTGAGGGGGCTGGAGCACAAGTCTTATGAGGAGCGGCTGAGGGAACTGGGGTTGTTTAGTCTGGAGAAGAGGAGGCTGAGAGGAGACCTTATCGCTCTCTACAACTACCTGAAAGGGGGTTGTGGCGACGAGGGGGTTGGTCTCTTCTCCCAAGTAACCAGCGATAGGACAAGAGGAAATGGCCTTAAGTTGCGCCAGGGGAGGTTTAGATTGGATATTAGGAAAAATTTCTTCACTGAGAGGGTGGTCAGGCATTGGAACAGGCTGCCCAGGGAGGTGGTGGAGTCGCCATCTCTGGAGGTGTTCAAGAAACGTGTGGATGTGGCGCTTCAGGACATGGTTTAGGGGACATGGTGGCGCTGGACTAATGGTTGGACTTGATGATCTTGAAGGTCCTTTCCAACCTAGTGATTCTGTGATTCTATGATTTTCGCCAACCAGAAAAACAATATGCTGCTGTCTTATTCATACGTGAGGGGAAAGAAATGTTTAAGTATAGTTACGTTTAGGATTTGGAGAGCTTGGCAGGCTATATTTTGTGATTTTGGAGATTGGGCTTTTCTGGGGAACCCTTATTCATCAAAACATGTGAGGTACTTTTTAGCTCAAAAGATATGGTGTGCTTTCAGCTGCTGTATTAGAGCTGCTGTCTTCACTGTTCTTGATGGCAACTTAGTCTGCCAAACTGTTTGGATCTGATAACATTAACTGAGAGATTGAATACGACAGCTAAGTAGGAAATGAAGTTATAAATATTTGCAAGGCACATATTTGCGAGTAAGAGCAATGCTGACTGCTTTGGAAGCCGGGTAGGCAATACACATACAATGAAACATTCTGTTTTCTTAATGGAGCGTTGCACAGATAGAAATCAAATCACCCATCCCCACTTTACTATTTTTGCACCAATCAGTCCAGGTCACTTATATTTTCACTCCATTTTGAGAAACAGAATGAAACAAAACAATATTATTGCTGTAAACGAGGTCATGCCTTCATCTCTCTGTCTGCCAGAATATCGGTATCACTCTGATGCTCCACTCAGACCCGTATGACAAAAATATTTAGTAGCATCAGAATACATTTCTCAAATGTAAGTAGTGCTTTTATCTGAAAGCGTCCCAAAAGGCATACTAAAAGCCCAAACAGTTACAAATGTATTAAGTTCATGTACAGACTCCGTCATCACACACTGCTGTGCAACATCCCCCTTTTGTGAACACCTCCATGTCAGGCTGCCTCCGTAACTCCTATTGAAGGGTTGCCCTAATATCCCCATTTGAGCTGTTGGGGTATCTTGTACTTGTTTTCTTTCCTTTCTAGTGTTGGCCTGAGCAGGGCATCTGGTCCTGAGAGGGACCAAATTGTCTGTGCTTATGACTGATTCGGCCTCATTTTAGACAAATTTGCCTTCAGCTATCTCTTTGAAATTGAGACAGGCTTCCTCATATTACTTGTTTTCTTACTTCATGCAGTGCATTTGTTGTTTTGTGCATTGTTTTCTGGTGACAAATAAGTCCTATGCCATCTGCCATCTCTGGCAGACAAACAACTGTATTTTATTTATTGTTGCTCTTTCTTTGTTTCACTGTTCAGGCTTCCTGTGACCTTAGAAAAAGTTTTCCTCTCCTCATTAACTGCTCCAGTGAAAATACTGCTCCCATAAAGAGCAGTAACAATTAGCACTTTTACATACTGGTTTTCATAAACTGACATTTCACGTTTGGAAAATGTGAAATCATGGCTGAATTTTGTAGCAAAGGAAAACAAGGACAGGAGAGGTTTGCAAGTAGCTTTTTGCTATTAATGGTAGTACCTGTCAAAGACAGAAAACTCCTGCTATAGGCAAGTTTGTTGTGGTCGCTATAGTTTTTGCCTCCTGCTACCTTCTTCTGAGTGGGTGAAAAAGTATTTTTTTCCTTTCCTTCTTTCTCTTTTACCTGATCTTCTGACTGGTGCTTTTCCCACCCAGACAGCCAGCCCTTTGCAGCAGCAATTAGCAGCTATCCCTGACTGCCTTTGGAGTTAGTGGAATTTTTCAGACAGTGATAGTGATTTCCAAAACCTCAGGTATTCTGAGCAGGAAATGATAAGGGAAGTATGTGGGAAAAGTATTTGAGAAGGTGGATCATAAATCTGACTGGGCTCTGGATTCTCTTAAAGACAGGAAATGTTCTTTTTTTCTTTTTTTTCCAACAGATATGGACCAAGGTAAAAAGTGGAAGGTTTATGTTGCCTAATATTGGTAGATATGGTGCTATCTGCCTCTTCTGTATATCTTTTTCCTTTCAGGTCAGTCCTTGGCATATGCCCTTTTGGGGTTGTGTCTGCACATAAAGATGAGGGTTATACACACTGCTCACACTTCACAATTTTCTCCATTTCATAACTGCGATCACATATTATTCCAACTAGTGTTGTAACGTAAGCAGATGGTGATAGCATGAATGTTACTTGTTAGCATAGAATCATAGACTCATAGAATAGTTTGGGTTGGAAGGGACCGTTTACGGTCATCTAGTCCAACCCCTCTGCAGTGAGCAGGGACATCTTCAACTAGAGCAGGTTGCTCACAGCCCCGTCCAACCTGACCTGGAATGTTTCCAGGGATGGGGCATCCACCACCTCTCTGGGCAACCTGTGCCAGGGTTTCACCACCCTCGTTTCAAAAAATTTCCTCCTTGTATCTAGCCTGAACATATGTGGTATTTTATCAATAATATGAAAAGAAGTGCTACGTAAAGGAACATCCCTACTACTGGCTACTGACATGAATGGGACTGTCTTGCATGCACACGCTGGAGCAACGCGAGTTACGCATGGCCTGGCTCCTGGCACCCACCAGGAACAGAGGAAAAGCTGACAACTGTTACTACATACACATGCAAAAATATCAGATCACTTTCTACAGAAGCAAATGTTATTCTAAAAAGTCTTTTCCTGCTTTTATCATCAACCTTGTCCACAGATCGGTGGTAACAGGCATTTTGCAACGCACTAAATATAAACCCATTGTTTTTATTTGGTGCCATCCAGGTGACATCTTGTGCCTAGCTGATGCTGTCATTTTTCAGAGGGTGAGGGAATTCCAAAAAAACACCCAGAGTAAAGATAAATGCAAACTCTGCACTGACACTGTCCCCATGGCCAGCAGTACTCTGCTGTCTGCTCAGAAGCCTGAATACAACGTTTGGTCTCTATCACTTGTGTACTTTTCCACTTGGCAGAAGAGTGAACTGAAGCACTGGCCAAGCTGGCTTTGTTTCATTTCTGGGCTTGTTTATGCACTAACAACACTGATAATGTCAACACGGCTTTAAGAATAGTGTTTGCTAACTTCTTCTGGCTCTGAAAGAACAGATTATAAAATGCTGTAGCATTTTCATAAACTTGTATTTCCTTGTTCAGCAGTAGGGTGGGTGTAGTGCTAACATTTTAAAAACAATGGGGACACTCCCCACTAAACCATAGCAGCGTTGAAGAAAACTTGCTTAATTTTCAAAAGTATATTGGACATCTATTTGAATCTTTGAATCTATGACTAGCTCTTATAGTTACTATTTTTTTGTGAGCTAGACATAGTTACATAACTTTTGTTGACTCATTCCAGAATGCAAACAATGCCAGCCCAAAGAGGGCTGCAGGTAGGGGAAATGTATATTTAACACTTGCAAGAGTTTGTGGGAAATGGGCTATTGAATTGCAAGCTGTTATTAATATTTAATTATTATTTGTGGTAAGTGTCAACGTATAATCAACTTAGGCCTCTACTGATAGTCATTGTTTTTATATTTTCACAGGACAACAACATCTGCATACCTACTTTCATTACCTTGGCCTTGGCTGTTTATTACATATATAATAACAGAGTAGTAAAACAGCCTTCAGCCAGCAAGGTAGGGAAATATTCTGTAAATTTAAGCACACAGAGCAACACTGAAATTCTTTATCCTAATTTTTTTCCATTATCACACTAAAGCAGGACCCTAGGAAGAATTCATAATACACTAATTTTTGTTGTTATTGTTTTAAAGTTTTGAGTATTCTATATTTATGTGGTCATTTTATGTGCTTTGCCTTACAGCAGTTGTACATATACGTCACAAAACATAGCAAGTGTCCCGATCAGTTTTGTGAATCAACTGAATCACATCAGCATGAATTAAACCAAGAAGCGATGTTACTCGTATAAAGCAAAGAAGATCTTAAGGCCAATCTGTTAAATACAGGTTTCAAGAGTGTTCAAAACTGCCAATTCCTTTTCCTTATTCTTTCTGATTAATATCCTAGAGTTTTGGTGTGATTTATAAGTAGGAAAAAAACACAAACAAACAAACAAAAAGAGAAGGATATTCTTTTATTATTTTGGGAAAACACCCAGTCAATTTAAAATAGTTTGTTGTTTAAGTGTCACCAGCCTATTTAAACTGGACATTTTGAGGTGGAGTCTGATTAACAGAGGCTAATATAAGCAAATGAGAATGCTTAATTTCTGTGGTAGAATGAGTATTCAGGACTTCTTTCTAATGTACAAACTAATGTAGTTTGTAACCCTCCAATATTCAATATCAAGTCTTTGAGCACCATTGCCAATCAATATATTGATGTCAAAATCAAAAAGTGACAGCCTGTACTTCTGTGCAGTACTCTGAATGAGAGCCTACAAACTTCATGCAGAAGTGTAAATCACTGCAGACCTGCTCTAGGTTGTTACCAGAAGAAGTCAGTAAAAGAGCTAAGAGAGTGGCTGGGCAGAGGTGGTGGTGGCACCCATGAGATAGGTGAACCATGGCCTGGAGACATCTGAGGGGCATCCTAGTCTTATAAGAAGTGACCTGGTGGTAGGGACAAGCCTAGTGCAGAGGGGGAGGTACAATGTCTGGCTTTCATTTGCTGTATAATGGACCCTTAGGGAGTGCAGCCATCTAGGGGACGGCAAACAGGGACCTGGCAGACAGCGGGGCAGTTCATACGGCAGGGCTCGTGCAGGGGGTCTGGGCTTGGGCTGCTGTTCACTGTTGGAGCTTGCAGTTTCTTCAGCGGTCAGGACACTGCTGCTACATCTTCTTAGTCTTCTGGAAACAACCTCTGGGACCTTTGGAGAACTTCTGGGAACAGCTCTAGAAACTTTGGGGTGTTCAGGGGAGGCCACTGAGATGGTGGGGCTGGAGCACCTGCCCTGTGAGGAGACACTGGGGCAGCTGCTGGAGCAGAGGTGGCTTTGGGGGCCACCTAACAGCACCCTGACAATACCATAGAAGAGATTACCAAGAAGACAGAGCCAGCCTCTTTACTCAGATATACAGCGGGGGAACAAGAGACAATGTTCTTAACGCAGGCAGGAGAGGTACAGACTGGGCATAAAGAAAACCTTTCACAACGAGAATAGTTAAGCACTGGAACAGATTGCCCTGCGAGGCTGTGCAGTCTGCATCCTTGGATGTTTTCAAGACCTGACTGGAAAAAGCCCTGAGCAACCTAACTTGAATACAGTGATAAATCAGCTCTGAGCAGGAGGTTGGACTAGAGACCTCCTACGGCCCTTTCCAACTTGAATTATCCGATGGTCCTAAGAAAAGTCTCTTCTGAAATCTCACCAATACTGTTAAAATTTTTCATCTATGCATGGATGTAGTAATATTTCAGAGGAGCCAATACCAAGTGTCTTCCAGGCCTAAGATCGGGGTGAGGGGCAGGAAATGGAGTGGCTTAGCAGATGAAAGTGGCAGTAGGTTCAAGAGGATGAAGCTGACAAAATATTTATTTTCCATTTAGAGCAAGACAATTTCAGACATACAGGTGCTTAAGTAGTGTAGTAGATGTAACACAGAAATCTGAATGAAAGTAGGCTGAAGAGACAACACAATTAAACTGGCTCAGATCGTATCCTATTACCCAGACTGCAAAGGGACATTCGCAAGCTCAGCCCTGCATCGTTTGGAAAGAATTTCTATTTCCCTCTCAAAGAGCTGGAGCTATTGTCACACATGGGATTCTGGACTCGATGAACAGGTATTCTGCTCTCTCAGGCAATTACTGTGTTCCTGAGGCACTGAATGAGGTCTCAGGGATCCAGTGCAATATACTTAAGTAAATGTAAAAGATTTTTATCTAGCACGGTTGCTAGACCGTGCCATCCTTGGCAAACACCTCAGATGTTTGGCTCAATATTTCATTACAGGGAACAGTAAATGACAAAGAATGCTGTAAAAAGGTACAAATATGCCTCAGTATCACATAAACTGCATTGGCTGGATTTTCTTTTGGTGTAAACTAACCTAATCTACTGACTTCTTGAAGTGCGCCCAGTTTGCATTCATGATATACCCCTGGGTTTCCACATACTCATCCTGTGCCTTGCCCAACTCTCTCCAAATCTGGCCACGTTTCTAACATCTTTACATCCTCCCCCTGACTTCCTCACTTGTGTACTTGATGGATATTCCTCCTTTTTTTCCAGGTCACTTCTCAAAACTAGCTTTTTCCATGATGCTTTTTCACAAACCAAGAAACATTAATATACTTGGAAGAAACTACATGCATTGTTTGAATACTATGCCTTTGATCTGTGGACCTTGTGCTTTAGTAGTCTTCTGGGAGCTTAAACACACTAGCACGTTGACAACATTCAGTAAATAATTCGGGTGGAAAGCTTCCACTTAATTATTTTACTAAGTGAAATATCAGCCTTGAATTACAATCAATTTTGTTTTGGTCAGAAAAAATAGACCACATATTAGTAATTTTCTGACATCAGATGATACTAATTTTCTCCAGTCTCTAAATGCCATACTTCAACTATGGCCTTGTATTTATATAAGCATATATGTGAAGGCCTGCACACTATGTGTTTGTGGAAGGATTAAGATAGGAAATTTTTAGTGTGCAAAACGGACTTTTAAGTTTCATTTGAATCCTGATTAGAAAGAATATTTACATTGCTTGTGAAGTTAGTCCGAATCATTTGTTCCATAAAAGCTATCTTGAAAGAGT
>NW_010533596.1:12071-23729 GCF_000687285.1 Phaethon lepturus
AACAAAGCAATTTCTGTTTGTTTTCTTGTTTATAGGATTACATGTAAAATCACCCTTAGATTTCAGGCTGACATTTTAGTTATTAACATGTTTTCTATAAACAGAATTAATGATAGTGATAAAATTACAGTTTTTTTCACTTGTGAAAATGACTAAATAATCTTCATCAAGCATGATTCAAATGCAAATTTCCTAGCACTATGTAATCTGCTTGCACACTATCTTGTACTAAAGAATCCTGCTTGTCTAACCTTGATTTAATTCTGCTCTGTGCATAAGCAATGACCTCACTTGGGTCATGAATCGCTGAATCAATGGAGCAAAAAGTACCACGTTTGACCTTGCCATTAATGGCAAAGCCTTAAAGAGTGCTGTATTATGGGGTTTATGTAATATGTATATTTTTCTGACATTATTAGTCAGTTTTCCTTTATAAAAAAAGATTAAAATAAATACAAGTGACATTCTAGGTACTGCCCTCTTCCCTCCCCCTTAACCCAACAGGCAGTTCCTAAAAAAATTCAGTTTCATTAATCAAAAGCTAGGATTTATAAATTTTTGTTGGAGTTTTTATTGCAAAACTGCATGTAATAGGAATTACATTAAAAACAGAAGATAATAGCCATATAGCATATCTGAAATTGAAGTTAAGAATTTTAGTCTGTTCAGCAGTTTTACAGGAGTGGAATTATATAGACATTTAATTTGACTCTAAAATCCAACCAGCTGACAATGAGACAACCTGGGAATATTGCTGTTGCTGTGTTTGTCCCTTCAGAGATAAAATTATACTTTAATGTATAATATACCTTACTTATACATTGATAGTTTCTTAATAAACAGATTCAGACAAAAATTCTCTCTTCCCTTTCATTTGTTCATTAGTAATAATTGATGATTATTATCTTAAAACTTAGATGTTGAGTGCTGCAAAACAGTGACTCATTGTAGAGTTGCATTATACTGAAGGCAAAAGAGCTGGAACGGATTTCAAAATTTTAATGAAAATACTAACTAGTAATTAAAAGAAGCCAGTGCATATCTCTACTTAAGTGTTCAAAACTATGTGCATCTGAGGTCTACATTTTGAAAGATGCTACCCTACTTGACTGCTAATAGAGTTGTATGTAACGGAAAGAATTTTTTTAAGGAGTAATTAATGTATTTTTAAATTTAACCTAGTTCCAGTTGGGAACAAAAACTGTCAGATATGTAAAGTGTACATAAATGACATTCCTGAAACATTGAAGAAAAACTAGCTAACAATTTTATTTTAATGAAAATAGAAAAATTTTACAAAATTTAAATTGGATCATATTGCTTTGACATTATAACTAAAATTTACAGCTGAACAACATCTGTTTCTTTCCCAAAACGTTGGTGGTTACTTCAGCCAAATTTTTAATATAAATGGCAGATTAAGTTAACACAATTGGATGGAATTAAACCTCCTAAAGGAATGCTTTTCCACTGCAGTTTGTTCCATCACTTTTAATGATTAAGCCTGATGTGATTCAGATGGTCCGGAAATTTCAATGGCTATTTCATTACTTAGGAAAAATCTAAAAACCAGTAGCAGAATCAGACATTTCTTCTTGCCTATGATTCACAAAACACTATCTGTAAGTGCACACATCGATGCAATGGGTTTGGGAAAGAGAGATAAGCACGTATTTCATTCATTCAGAAAAAATAAACTCTTTCTACTGCTTTTGGTGCGTTTTAGTCCAATTACTAATCCCAGGTCCAGGGGTAGTAGGAAGGGAATAGAATGTGCTCAGATGTTTCGTTCTCTTCTAGAATTTGTTAATAATAATATGCTGGAGCATTAGTCATTCACAACTCAGATGCTATGGCAGTACGTGGAAGCCTAGGAGTAACAACATACCTAAAATCAGAGAAAAATAATCAGAAAAAAAAGATCTATCAAAATTAGGAAAGCATAGTATAACATACCAAAAAGTAATGACAATCCTCAAGTGAAGATGGTAGGCTTCCACACTCGCAGCTTCATCACTGACTCAAATTTGGACTATATATGACTGTTTCCCCAGCTTTCTTTAATATGCAGGGAAACACAAGTATTGCAGTGAAGGGGAACATCGCATCTGGTGGGTGAGTAAGGAGGAACACATCAGTAAGTCCCATGTCCCTGGTGTTCCGGCATGCCAGAAGATGAACTGCTGTCTGTGGAAGATGGTCTGAAGGACTACAGATTTGATATCCCGTGTATGGATCGTCTGTGGCTGTAAACTAGTGTTATAAATGATTGCCTGCAGTGCGAGGCCAGGCACGATAGGCTTTGTTTGCACTGTAAAAACATCCACTCCAGGTGGAGATTTGGCCTCTGGTCAAGAGGTAGAAAGTGGTGCTTGTCCGCGCTGTTAGGGGATAGCCATACTAGGGCAAGGTAGCTGTGTCTATACTGCATGCCACTTGACCTGCACCAGTGGCTTTCCAGTGGCATGCCAGGGGATCTAAGACATAATTTTTGTTTGCTTGTTTTTACAGTTCAAAGTACTTAATAATGATGTGACAGTGGTTGCTTGGTATAATCTGACCCCAAGGACACATGACGTGCCTTGCAATATGGCCTGGGGTGTCTGATGTGTTTGGATAAGGCTGGAGGACTCCGTAGGGGCAGACAGTGCCAAACCTGGAGCAGTCTGGTTACCCTATTGATAGGGAACTGCTGTCAGCCAGAGAGAAGTGACCCTAAAACCACCCCTGGATCTTGCAGTGCAGGGACCTAGGGATTCACCCCAAAAGAGATCCTGTGTTGTGCACAGTCAGGAGATCCAGCCCCAGAAACCAGCATGGGACTTAAGTTATTGATGCTGTACCTGCACCTGACATCCATCCTGCATCATGCTGTGGTATATTTTCCTTCATTTACCAGAGCCAGATGCAGGGCTGAAAGTAATAAAACAGTGTGTGTTGTTATTGGTTTACATTTATCTGGTTACTTCAAATTGTGTTTGTTATTTTGTTTTTGGATGACCCAGCAGCATGTTTGGGAGGTGTGAGGACATTCAGGGTGATGTGACAGTGACACAGCTGGTAGGAAGACACACTGTGTAAACACATCATTTCCTGTCAATATGCAGTTGACCAAAATGAATTCCCCTCCTGAGTGTGAGTGGAGCTGTTTTCCTTTGACAGGACACAGGGAATGAAACTGTGTGTTCTTTGCACTTCCATTTTGCAGGAGGGCAGAGTCGGTCTCAAGTGACCCCCAGATGGATACCCAACCGAGCAGCTTCAGAGATCTTCTCTGATTCTTATGCTGAAGACCAGTGGGGAAAGGAAATTTAGAGGCTTTCAGTCACTGAGGGAATTTAAAGAAGATCTCTGTTTCCTCTTGCAAGAGTTTGGTCTGTAGGCACAGTCTTACATAGACATCCCAAACAGCAAAGGGCCTCAGCACTGGGCATCCCATGGGCTTCCTTCATCCTATGACTTGAACAATGACTTCTAAATTTTGCTTCCTTGTCACGTGGTTGTTTCTAGTACCATTCCACCTTGCTGATTTTATCAGCTGAAGTAGTTATGTTAAAATATTTGGACCCAAAATGGTAATAAAATAGCTCTCTGACTATTTTTCAGGATTTTTAGCCAGAGTGAGATGCGATGTTCTTTTGTGTTTCTACCCTCGCAGGACTTGGACCGCGGTGAGCAGCCCATCTGAGAGAAGGTGCTGTCTCAGAATAACATTTTTGTGCCATGCCAAGAGAATGCATAGTTCTGACCAAATAAAAACCTACCAAGCTGAAAAAGTACTGTCAAGAGGCAAGAAAGAAGAAAGGTTTTCTTCCCTGCTTGCTATTACAGAATATTAGCTGTTACAAAGGGTTCTTTGTAAGCATAATAGCCCCAGCCCCTCTCTATTCCATCTTATCACTTTAGAAGAATGAAAATGAGTAGAATTTTTCTCCAGCAGTTATGGAGAACAGTTCTATTTTGAGGATTTTTACTGTGTTGTAGAGGTCATGCTGGCATTTCTGAGAGCCACTTCAGACTTCTTCAACAATTTTTCATTACGTTTTTTTCTGTTAGGAACTATAGTTCTTTATGCTAAAAACAGGCTGACATTAGTGCTCAAAAAAAAAAAAATTATGGGCACAAAATTCATATTCTTATGATAGCTGCCCGAAATATGCCACAGAGTACTCCACTGTTATCATCTGAGATGTCATTTAAAAGAAGTTTACTGTCATTTGGTTAAAATTCTGCAAATGTAACTGTCCTTATTGTAATTTTCTTGTGAAGTTTTTGTTAGGTTTATTGTAATTATCACTAACTGCTTGCATCACTAAACCAGAAGTGGTTGATAATGGCATTTTTACATTGAGCTGTACATAGTAATTGGACAACAGTGCCATGCAGAGGGAACACTGAAGTCACTGGAAACTGTTTCTTTTCAGAAATTGCTAAAAGCATCATTAAAAATTTACAGATTGTCTGGAACCCTAACGTTATTTTCTAGAAAAAGACCAAGTCATCTTCTCTCACCTTCAGCTTCTCTTTTTATCTAAGAGTATCTGCTAATTCATCTGTGCTGCCGGGTACGTAGAAAGTTAAGGTTTCAGGTCTGAACAGAATTGAGCAACACTGTGTAGCTTACAGTTGCTGGTGTATATTTCACTAGGAGCAGAACACAGGAGCAGAAGGCTTTTTCAGGTCATCCAGCGATGAGAAGCACTTCATGATCATATAACTTAGTGTATTGATATATACATCAAATTCCCTCTTTGCTTTATTTATGCTTGTGTTAAAAATTTTTCCAGCATCCCACTTCGAATTTCTCCATGCTTATCTAGAAATTTCCAGCAGTGACAGCAAATATACATCAATCCAGTTTTAGTTTTATTCTTTATATGCTAACTACATCTAAGCTATATTTAGATATATATCTATAGTATATATTTTTCTTTCAGGAACTTAGATAGTATCTTCTTGAATCTACATCAACTTTAATGATCTGCTGTCTCTTCTGACCTAAGTTCCGCAGACCGATTACTTCTTGTATAAAGAACTTTTTGTGCATTTTGAACGGGGGTCCTTCTAGCTTCATTTGATGCCCCCCTTATTCTTGTACTGCAAGAAAAAAATGACCAGTGAATCTCTGTCCCCTTTCCATGACACTCATTGTTTAATAGACATCTGTCATAAACCTCCCTTCCCAGGTCATATTTTCCTCAATTTTAGTAAACCCTTTGATGGAGCTGTAGGATCCCTTCACAAAAACAGCTGTGGTAATGATCATCCTGTCATATTTTCTATACTGCTCATTTTTTTCCCTTTTTAGTCTGACAAAAACTTCAAATGTTAAAAACCTACATTCCAGGTTCCTTTGTGCTTCTTAGCAGTTTCTGGTAATTTCAGTATTTACATTTATGTATCTGATTTATTCTGTTCATAAAAAGAAAGCAAACAGTCAATATTATTTATGTGGGTTTTTTTACCACTGATTAAAAACAGAATAAACAATGAATCAAAATGAAACCAAACCATAAAACTCAGAATCCAAACATTCTCGTATGCCCATCTCCGTTCCAAAATATCAGTCTGTTCTTGTGTGCTTTCCCTATGAGCGTCAGAAGATACAAGGAATAGTAGCTACTAAGATGACCAGCAAGTTCAGAAGTTGTTAAACTCAAGAGAAAACCAACTCCATAACTCTTTCCATGGCACTCCCCATTTCCAAAACTGCCATTTAGCTAAAGCAATATATGGGAGAAAGGGGAGGATCCATTCCAAGAGTTTTCCTGACCCAAACCCTGCCCTTACTTTCAGAAGTGTAACTTCAGTGTCAGTGAATTGGATTTCCCTTTTGTGAACTAGAAATCAGCATTAAGAGTCGTTATCAGAGAGTGCAGCTGAAGGAAAGACCTGTTTCTGATTTGCCTTTTGTTATTTCAGAACGGAATCCAAGTTCTTGAGCAAGTGACCCCCTTGGAAGAGCCAGCAGTTGATAAGCCTGGAGTTGAGTTGCAGTCCCCACGTTCTGGGGTCATTTCCTGTGGCTTTCACAGAAGCTACGTTCTAGTTCTGTATTAGACGTGCAGCCTTGCATTGCCTGAACTCTAGCCTACTCTGCAGGGGCTAAATAAAGAACTTGGAAAATATCGGATGCTTCAACATCAGTTTTCACAGGCTTGTTTCTACTTCAGATTGACTGGCTGGAGAGTGGGTTTAACATGTGGTTGTAACAGTCACATCCTGGCCCAGGGCTGTCCTTTGGCATTCACACTGCAGCAGAGCTGTTACAGCACGGTATTACCGAAAATGTCCTCAACCTCTGGGATTTACAGCACGCTGAAGTGTGCTTCTTGATCTCATTTGATTAGTCTTTTTAGATAATGTCTCTGTTCTCCCTTCCTTTTCTTAGAAAGGAGGATTTAGTGTGATAATTTAAGTACTGCATCTGTGAACTCTGTGTTACAGGAAAAAGTGGGCATTGCCAAGAGGCAACGACAGAGAATCAGAAAAGAAATGATGTGGCAAAGAAAACCAATAGCACAGAGACACTTATGCATTTTTTTCTTTTTATTTGTGCCTCTTCCAAAAAATTTCCTTAGTCCTGTCACACTAAACTTACTCCCGTGGTGTTAGCGAAGCAGTGCATATCTCACTGATGAACCACTATAGTTTTCAGGGGCAAGGATGTTATCGACCCGTAATATTGTTGTTGCTAATAGATTATTTTAGCAGGGCCTGTTGCAATAGGACAAGGGGTAACAATTTTAAACTAAAAGAGGGTAGATTTAGGCTAGATCTAAGGAAGAAATTTTTGACAATGAGGGTGGTGAACCACTGGCACAGGTTGCCCAGAGAGGTGGTAGATGCCCCATCCCTGGAAACATTCCAGGTCAGGTTGGACAGGGCTCTGAGCAACCTGATCCAGTTGAAGATGTCCCTGCTCACTGCAGGGGGGTTGGACTAGATGACCTTAAAGGTGCCTTCCAACCCAAACTAGTCTATGATTCTATGTTTATGATTAGCAGTGATAGTAATATTAGTAATAATAATTAAGAACAGATTTTGCCGTATGAAACCATGAAATGACACAGGACCTAAACCAGGATGGATTTTACTAATTATGCCTGTACTTGGAGGGATTTCCTATTGCCTGAACACCAAACTGCTTGGTGTCTGGCCCTGAAGAAGAATTCCATGTCCAGGAGAAAAGTCTGTGTTCAGTGCCAGGAGGAGAGAGAGGTGCCTCAGAGAAGCTATCCAAAAAACTCTCACACTGAAGTGTCGGCTGTGGTTGACTTTGTCAGGTGTAAATCTTCCTGACACAAAATACCCTAATATGGAGGAAAATCCTGGCTACTTCTCCAAGATAGAATAAGCCACCAAAACAGGCACTTGAGTGCCCATGGGATAAAGTGACACTCAGGTCAGAATATACAAGATTAAATAAATAGCCATAATAATAAGAAAATGGAGTGACATTACAGTTCTCTTATGTCTGTTTTCAATATCTTTTTTCTGTTTCATAATAATATCTTTTCTCTAAACATTAAAATTTTATCACAATTAAACTGTGCTCTGTTAATTTCATCTTCTTGCAATGGTCATGGTGAAAGAACCATTTTGTCCAAAAGACCGCCTACTCAAACAAATAATGATTGGTCAGAAAGGATTAGCATATGACTACTTTCTTCTTAATTAATCATTAAATTTAATTATAGTTGATTAAACCATCACGTCCTGTTTAGAATGAGTTTGCTTTTAAAACCTGCCAGGATTAACACTTAACAGCTGGCAGCCTTTGCAACAATTGATTACATGCAGTACAGTAAATAATTTTAATAATATCCAAAAAATGAGTAGGTCTTTGGGCAAGGTCAGTTCTGGGTTTGTATAGTATCCAACAAGAGAAGTCTTATTTTACCTGAGATGTCTGGGCATTACTGTAATCCTTTTAATGATAGAATAAAGTCAATGTTGCATTATTTTAACATACCCACATTGGAGTGAGAGGGTACAAAGGTAGCATGCCCTAATACTGTTTTTCTTGGAGAATGCTGCCTAATTGTAAATGTATACTCACCTGCCTTGGTAACAGTTAGAATCAATGACATAATGCAGTTTTCCAGCAATATAAGATGACATTTTTAAAGCAGCATATATTAAAAGATGCTATGGCTGATTTTATTCTCTATACCAGCTTGTTCATTGTACCACTCTATCAACTGCTCATGGAGAAGAAAAGTGAAAACCAAAAGTTTCACAGTTCGAATCTGTGGACTTTCTGGCACCATACTGTCAGTCAGTTTTTCAGTACGCAACCAGTTCGATTATAACACGTGGTAAATTCCCGAAATACAAATGTTACCACCTTGTTTTGCTTTTAACTGCCAACTCCGGAGTCTAGCAAGGCTGTTTGTCAGGACTGCAGGCTCCATCAGGACTGTGGTAAGATTACAGCTTTATGCAGCAGGATGACAGTGATCCTTCACTGAGTCCTTAACTGGGTAGTCTAGCTGTATAAAGTATTGATTGCTGCTTATATGACTTCCCGCATTTTATGTGTGTACAGTAGGCTTAGCCAAATTAAATCACTTTCTGCCCAGCTGTCCTTACTCTAGTCAGAAATCTGGGATTTTGCTATTCTCTCTTTATGACAAAAAACTATGAACTAGAGCTGAATCTCTTCTGAAACATGCAACTGAATGCAATAAAACATCACTGACATGTTCCAGCAGTCTGCAGTGGCAGCATTTACTACATAATGAGAATCATAATCCAGAATCTAAACATTCGTCAAAAACATACATTGACAGTGCAGCTGATCTTCTAGATATGACACCCACATACACTAATGATTATTTTTGTTGTGCATGACAGCCTGTAGCAAAAACACTGAGGTCTATAAATGGTTGCTCTTAACAAGTCACTAATACATTTTTTTTCTGGGATATTTAACTGCAGTATATTTTTGCAGAAAGTAGAATATTCTTCTGTGATTTCTCGGTGCAGATACGAACATAGGGATGGAGTTTTTTGCTTCAGGGGATTCCTAGCTAAAAGTGGAGAAGTAGTTCAGATATACGGACAATCATATTTTTGGGTAAAAGAATAGGAGCATAGAGAGAGTACATATATGAGAAAGCTTGAAACTTGCAAAAATATTTTCTTTTTCTTTGAAAGTTAAAATAATTTATACCTTGTGCCTCAGGATTACAGGAGATGTTTGACAACTGTGGACACAAATGGTAGAGTATATGCTTGGTAGAAAAGAGGAATCGGTGCTTCTGATGACATGGTCTTTCTGGAAATCCCTTCCTTGCTGGAGACACTGCTCTTCATGCTGTGCTGCCTGTTTTCTGCCAGCCCTAAAACAATGTGGAGGATTTGATTTAAAATATTTTACAAGGGTATCTAGAATTAAAAACAAAAAAATGGATAGCTCAGTTCTTCCCTGGACTGGGCCAAGACAAAGACACAGGGAAAATCTACTGCTTGATTAATCTCTATCAATCTATACAAGATTAAATTCTATCCTCAAAAACATTTTAATTTCAAATTCCAATTACCGAGATTCTAAGCCTATCAGCCAAATTTGAGTCAGGATTGGAAAAGCTAAAAACAAGGTCTTTTTTTTTTTTTTCTCATTAGTCAAAAGAAAATTGATAACAAATTTGTTATGTATATTTTCTATGCGAAATATATTCTGAATTCTCAAACAATATTACAAAATAACAATACTTCGATGATGATCTAATCTAGGTATCAATAACACTCACTTTCCTGAGGCATATATTAACTACAAACCTAGCTGAGTATCATCACCAATAATCTTACAACATTCAGCTCTAGTATCAGACAGGCCATTTTTTGTTTGCACAATTACTGGAAGTAAATAATCCAATCTACAGAGAAAGCCATCGGCCAAAAGACAAATTTATGTCTGCCTGTCTGTCTGTTCCTGTAAAGAACTGCAGCTTCAGTGTCTGCAAGTTGTTCAGACCATCAGCCTTACAATTTCTCTCCTTAGCTGTTTCTCAGACATGTAACTGCCTGTATTCCGGAATTAGGTTACAGGCACGGGTCCCCTTTTCCTTTTCCTCCCTCCCCATCACACGCCCTTATTCATATCTGAGTATTACCAGGGTTGTTCTCTTTTAACAAAATTTTCATCCTTAAAAGTTTTAAAGTATTTTCACTCCTGTTTTGTTACCTGCAGCTGTTTTGTGAGGTGAGATCACTCTACCTCACAGTCTGATGAGTGCAAAGAGTTGGGCAATTCAGAAGCCCATTTATTTTTTCATACTCTCCCATCCATCAAAAGACTCTCCTCTAAGACTCAGCCAGTATGATTGCTTGCTGCCAGATGTTTTTGGAGTTTTATTTTAGATGTACAGCCTCTCTTGTCTTTGGTGACACTTTCCAAGTCCAGAAAATGTAAGATTAGGATGATCCATCAAAAGCAATTTTTAAAGAGAATTTCATAGAAGTCACTAGTATTTGCTAAAGGCTGTACAAGAGAGAAAAAAGACAGATCCTGCCCGAAAGAGCTCAGTTTACAAATCAGAGTGAAGAATCTCAGAAAATCCTGGAAACCTTCTCATTTTAATTTTGTGTATCAACTGTCCAACTACAATGCCTACAACCCACAAAACCTGAAGTGAGGATGGAGTAATGCCGCAAACATACGTAAAGATAGAATTAACCAGTTCAAAAGCAAATCGTAGGCAGTTTTGTCTGAGCTACTGACACTGCAATCTTGCAGATGGTTACAGAAGAGTAATAAGCACTTTTAGAGCATAAGTGCTCTCATCGTAATGATGAGAGGACTTGTCCTAATCTGAAACAGGACAACTGAATCACCCCTCAAGGTGCCAGCTTCCCTCTGTTGATTATGGAGGGAGCCTGGGGTGACTGCTCAGGTGTCCCTTTTTCCACTGCTGCCATTTGAAGTTGTGAAATGAATCCCACCCCAAACTAATACCTGTTTCTTGCAGATAAAGTGCGGGAGGGGACACAAAGGCGTAGAGTGGTCAGGTGATTTGCCCAAGTCATGTGGGACATCGGAGCCAAAGCCTGAAGGAAAGCCAAGCTTCGCTGACCTTATGTTTAATTCCCTGTTAACTAGCCTAATCACACACGTCATTTGATTCTCCTTTCTTGCAAGTGTTGGGAAATACTTCCCTTTTTAAGATGGGAATGGTGAAAGCATTGAATCAGACCATGGTCACAATTAATTTCTTATTCTCCATATTGCAAGAATCTTGACCTATAGATCTGAAGATGTAATTCCTCTTGCTACTTTTCATTTTCACCCTGGATTCTAGAAGAGATTTTACATGGGTCTGTACAAAGTAGAAATGTATGTGACCTTATCAGTATTTGGCTATGATTTTCTATACTATTCCATCTGTATTTTTTTTCTCTTTGGTTAATCTTCTGCCATGCTTCACTTGGAATATGCAACTGTCCAGTACAGTCTCACCATTAAAAGCCTCCCCCTTATGTCTTGCATTGCCTCCCAGTGAAGATAATGTAAATCTTAGTAGTGCCTTTGAGAAAAACCTTTGCATGCTTTCTCTTCAGATAATTTGATACTTTATTTTAAATTGTTTGTTTTCAGATATAAAATTAAGTTTACATACCTGAAAGTTTACTGTTTAATGATTTTATCCAATT
>NW_010533597.1:0-1755 GCF_000687285.1 Phaethon lepturus
GGGGGGTCTCGGTGCTGTTTTGGGCGACCTGGAGGCTGCAGAGCGCAGGGACGGCGCTGTGGGAGCCCCATGCTCGTGGAGAGCTTACACTGTAATAAAATGACTCTCAAGGCACAGGAAAGATAACAAACGGTTCTAAATGAGACTGAGATGGTAATGCTGCTCAGGGAAAAAAAGCTGAGTTTGGCTCTTTTTTTGCTTCTGGGTAAGAGAGAGTATTTTATGCAGTGTTGGCAGCAGCCAGAGAAGAATAACTGTCATCCGTATCCCTCTGCAGTTGCCTGACTAGCAGATGAGATCTTTTGTCAATAAAAACGTATTAACTTGCTGGAAGCTGTCAAGGAAAGCTATCAAGGGCAGGTTTTATCTGCGGCCGCCTGTTTGACATGGAAGCAGCCCAAGCCGCGATGCTCGTACCCGCAGACGTGTTAGCTGCTGGCGTGTTGCTGGCCGCGCTCGGGGACCGCTTGCCTGTCCACAGCCACGGTCCGGGCAGAGTTGCTGCCTGCATCTTGCTGCCTGCACTGCTGCGCCCTCGGGCCCTGTGCTGTGTGAGGGTTTCTGTGGCTATAATGCTGTAAACAACAGGAAAACGATTTTGGTATCGCTTACTGGTGCGGCAGCATCAATCTATCTATAAAATGCGGCGTGCTGAAGCATGCTTCCGAGGAGTTACAATATGGGTAGAAAAGATGCTCCAGTGCTCGAGCCCCAGACCTTTGCCATCTTGCCTTCAATAGGATCTGTGTTTTCCTCTTGGGTGTAGCCTTCTTTCAGTGGAGTCTCTGTGGTTTATCAGGGCTCTTTTCGTTGAAACAAAGACCCGTCACTCTTTGTCACTTGTTCCTTAGCTGCCTTGCTTGGTGTTTGCTGGGACTTGGAGCTCTTGCTCACCAAAGGCGTCTCTCCAGCCCTGGGCAAGCAGGTGGGGAGACGCAGGAGGTGCAGCCCCAGGGCAGCAGATCCCAACAGGACTGGGCAGGTGAGTGCTGCCGAAAGCCTGTCCTCGCCAAAAGTGCGGGTCCTCATCTCTGGGGGCCGCGGTTGTCTTCATTTCATCTTCCCTCGTCACCTCCTGGCTTCAGGGAGAAGAACCTGTAAAAGGATGCTGCCCGGAGCCGGCTCCTGCCCGTGCCTGACCCAGCCTCTTCCAAACCCGTATCTCCCCGGAGGGAACAACAGGCTTTTCTCCCCAGCATCTCCTTTAGAGTCACTGTCAGGCCACTTGTCTCTGCTGTGAGTTGCTCCCTGCGTACCGGGGGGGATTTTCCCCAGGGGAAAGGTGGGAGCAGAGCGTGAGGCGTTTGGTTTTACGTCCACTGCCTGGGTTTCATCAGGTGCAGACAGTAAGCTGTTGCTGTCTTGTATTTGCTCTGCTGTTATGCTGCTTAAATCGCTATGAAATTCACTTTAAAATAGTCTCTTCTCGTGAACTGTGTTAATTCTCCTTTGGAAGAGATCATCTAAATCTTTCTCTGCGATGAGGTGCGGTGCTTGGGGAGAGCGCTGGGAGCCGGGGCCCGCAGAAGAAACCTAAGTGCCCTTCATATGTGACTGACTTTAGAGAGGAACCCAGGAGAGCTGGACATGTTTTTAAAATGTTTTATGGCTCAGAGCGCAGGGCCCGAGGAAGGGTCTGGGCCTCCCTCTGCCTCCCACCTCCTCCCTGCCCCGGGGAGGGGCGATGCCTGCGCCCCGTCGGAGCAAGGCAGAGCTGGATTTAGTGAAGTAAAAACAAGCCGCGGCGGCATCCAG
>NW_010533598.1:0-4459 GCF_000687285.1 Phaethon lepturus
GCTGTACTCCTGAGCTGGGCTGAGCACTACATTGCACCATGCTTTGTAGGGGAAAAACTGCATGCAGCCATTTTCTCTGACTTCCCCAAAAGTTCTTGGTGATTGTAACTGATCGCCACAGCAAGTATCAGTAGATGCCACTGACACTGCTGTCTTCAGTTTAATTATGCACGTCATGATTGGAATCTCTCTTTGCAGCCAACTCACATTACGTTCCTTTTTGTACCACTAGTTCTTACAGTACCGTTCTGATAGCTTGTACTAAGAGCCGAAGGCCTCGATAAGGAAGAAAGTCCACTTGGAAAGCCGAACTGCCATCAGTAACCCACTTCCCACTGTTTCCATGGTTTGTGTATTATTTTAGCTCTTTGAAGTCCGCCCTGTCTGGTCTCGGAATGCAGTAAAAGCCAATATCAGTGTCCACCCGGATAAGCTGAAACTTCTGTTGCCGTATTTGGCCTATTACATGGTGAGTCTGTACATCGTGCCTTGTGCCTGTCTGAGGCTGCTAGGAGGTAGAACGAGGGAGCATCAGCTGGATGTTCCTGGTTCTTTACAGTTTCTGAGGTCCCAGCACTAAGCACCTGAGCTTAACATTATGTAAAGAGAAAGAAGGAAGTAAAGTCTTGCTTTTAAATAGGAGTTAAAACCATGGAGGATTCAGTAACTTTTTGCTCCATTGGTTCTAATTGGCTTTGCAGTTCAGTCAGACACTCAAATCGACTGTCCATCTTGCAATGGTAGCAGAATTTTGTGACCTTGCAAGTTAGTTTTGTTAGAGCACACACATATTTGTGCTTCGATGCATTGATTGCCCAGGTGTCAGTATATAAATTCTGGCATGGCCAGTGAGGAAAGAGCTGGTAAAAGAAAGAATCTTTGGACAATGAAGGGAAATAGAAGTTTTTTTGAAGAGCCTCTGCAACACTGTACTGGTTTATTTTGTAACCATCTTCCCCCATGTGTGTTTATACAGTTAACCGGTCCTTGGAGAAGCTTATGGGTTAGATTTGGGTATGACCCCAGAAAACACCCTGAAGCAAAGATTTATCAAGTATTGGACTTCCGAATTCGCTGTGGAATGAAATATGGTAAAAGGGCCCAACCCACAGAGACGCTCTCTCTGCTTTCTGATTAATCCTGGTAGTACTTTTCTTTTTACTTGCTTTTCAAACTCTTTTGCCATGTTTCTGCTCTGAAGATGGCACCTTTTGAGCTCATGGCTTACCATAGTTCTTCCATAAACTCTTTTAGTACTTTATTTCACAGTATGCAGTATGCCTTGCCTCATCTGGCTGACTTCCCTCCTCCATGTGTTCAAAGCCCAGTGGATGTAGTAGACCATCTTCCATCTTGCTCAGGGGAGGCACTGAGCAAGTAGATTCTGTTGTTTACATAGTAGCTTTTCCTCAAGGACCTCAACAACTTGTGCGGGACGCTAGGTCTCAGACTTTGGGACATGGGGTTCCCCTGCTCTGATTTTGCAGAGGGCAAGTTGAGAGAAAGAACTTCCTGAGGTCATCTAATAAGTCCATGACAGAGCATCCAGTCATTAACATCAGATCACATCTCCCCCTCTTTCCAGGTTAAAGGGTTTTGTTGATCTGCTCAGTCTCCTCTCCCCACCTTGCTAAAGTCAGCGTATCCCAAAGAGCAGCCTGCCTTTCACACACGAGTCCGGCACTTCTGTTACTGAGCTAGGGATATTCTGCAGGGTGCTTGCCCTCAGTTCGTTACTGGTTTTCTTTGTTCTCCTCTAGGTTACGCCCCTAATGATATGCCCGTGAAAGCAAAACGCAGCACGTATAACTACAGTCTGCCCATCACTGTCAAGAAGCCAGGTATGCTGTGCCAGCAGAAGGGCTGTCTGGCTCTTCTGTTTCTTTGTTTACCCCATCCTAGTCACAGATGGTGAAGGGTCTTCCTGTGTTCTAGCTGAGCCAAAATTGGAGCTTTATATCTGGTTATATGGTACTGCTGTTAAGCCAGTAGAAGAGTCTCCTCTAGGAAGTTTTGTGAGAGTCGTGGATGCACGTCTGGCTGAGCCACAGTATTCATTAGCAGATAGAAGGGAGTTCTGCAGGCAACACTGTTGGAATTCAGCATGCACTTCTGTTCAATGATGGTGCAGAGTCAAGGGAGAGTAGAAAAGGTTAAAATTATGAACAAATGGGCTGCAAAAAAAGCTGCCAAACTCACCACCTTTCCCATGACTGTCCAGTAACATCTCTGAAGAATGAGCAACACATGCTCAGTTGCATGGTTGGTCTGGTTTTTGCTGACCGACAAAGTTGAATCAACATAGAGATGAAAGATGTCCTTCATTAGGACTCTTTTTTTCTCTTTCAGTAAGCCATACAGTCAGCGTGCATGATCTGAAACAGGGGCTTGGTACATCTGGTGCATCCAGTGCAAAAAAGCCTGCCTCCAGCAGGTATAAACTGAAGGTAAGCATTACTCTCTTTTTCTGGAATCTTTAAATAGCTTCCTGAAAAAGGGGTGTTTCCTGTTTTGTCAGTTATTAAGGGGACAGTTGTGAGTGAGTTGATGTCCTCAGGTTTACCTGGGAAGCTACTAGTTGTACATGTCGCTACAGAAGTTCACCTGCTGTGCACTGAATGTATTTCTTATATGCTGGAAGATGGGATTGGTACGCTTAGCCCTGGTCTTAGATGTGACGAACATTTTGTTTCGATTGGTAAAATTGGGACTTTATGGACAGTGAAGTGCAAAAAAATCACTGTGTGTTTATGAGGTTGTCCTGCAAAATCCAGCAGGGCAAAATAAATATTTAAGCAGGAGTCTTTTATTCTTCCCTTTTTGCTAGAATGAAACCTATAATCCACTGTTATGCAGTAACAGGCTGCAGGCAGAGCTGCAGTTTGAAGAGATGAAGTGTGTTCTCTGCACAGCTGTGCTGTTGTGACTATGGCTGTAGTGAAATTTTGCTGCATTCCTCATTCAGCTTTATCTTTGCCATACGCAGACCTATGCCTTGGAACCGATTTGTGTTGGAAATGCCTTGTTCTTGAATCAGCCCATCAGAAGTACTTTCAGTTATGCCAGAGTTGTCCTGTTACACCATAAAAATGCATTTTAATCCCTTCCTTGTTTCCTCCTCTTAGGAATCCATCTACATTTTCCGAGAAGGAGCCTTACCCCCTTACCGGCAGATGTTTTACCAGCTGTGTGACTTGAATGTGGAAAGGTATTGCACACTAGCAGCTGAGTTTTCTGTTAGAGCTAGATTTCAAAGCCTGTTGTTTATATCCAGCCCATTCCCCTCTCTCTCCTTGACCGAGAACTTGAGAGGTGTTCAGCTTCTGAATAAAAATAGAACAGACTTTTCACACATGGACTTCCTTTCCCATATGACAATTACCTGAATAACCAAATATGCTATTCCAACTCAATGAAGTAAAATGGAAGTAAGCCATAGTCTGTCTCAATTGAAGCCTACTTCAGAATGTAGAAGGCTAACGTTTCCTTCCCTTTTGCTGCTTCTTAGCCTACAGAAAATCATCCGTCGGAATGATGGCACAGAGTCAGAATGTACAGAGCGGGATGGGTGGTGCCTTCCAAAGACTAGTGATGATCTGCGAGACACCATGTCCTTGATGATAAAGCAGATAATCAGATCCACAAGACCTGGTAAGGATGCTTGTGACCATTAAAGTGTATAACTACCTTCTAGATGGTGTTGAGACATTGTGGGCTGAATAAGGATGTTGCAGTCAGCACTGCATTTGCCTCCTCCTGTGCTATGCCTGGTGTTCTTTGTGTTCCAGCTCGTTACAGTGCGTGAGCTGAGGCTGTTGTCCTGCAGCGTGAACGTGGGTTGGGATTAGGAATGGCTGGGAGTAAAGGTGTTCTGTTTCATCTTCCCACTGTCGTGGCCTTCAGGTTTTAAATGTCTTTCCCAGTGATAATCAAGATCTTATTCTTACTGATGTATCTGTTGGTGGCATTTTACTTCTTATTGATGTTATTAATTGAACAAGAAGTGAGGAAATTATTTTTCCATGATGCTGGGCCAAAGTACTATCCAAGTGAATTAGGTCAGAATCAGCTAGGAGAAGAGGCACAGCACTGCAGATCCACTGCTGTTCTGCAAACGTTCCTGTAGTATGAAAACAGATTGCGTTGGGCTTGATCAAATTCTACTAAGCTGTGCAACTTAGCTGTGCCCCTCCAGCTTCTGCCTTCCTCTCACTTGTTTTATGAACTCTACTGCAAATGCCCCCAGGTTTCACTGAGAGAGCCATCACAGTGTCTTTCTTTCTCTCTTCCCAATTAAGCTCTTTTCTCAAGTACAACAAGCAGTGAAGATGGCAAAGAGCAGCTGGCATATGAGTCAGGAGAGGATGAGGATGATGAAGAGGAGGAGGAAGAGGACTTCAAGCCTTCTGATGGGAGTGAAAATGAAATGGAGACAGAAATTCTGGACTATGTGTGAACT
>NW_010533599.1:0-11684 GCF_000687285.1 Phaethon lepturus
CATTAAACAAACCCAGCACTACAGGAGAGTTACGCCAAGGCAGTATGAAGAGAAACACGTTATCTAGCTGATTTTACAACGGCAACAGCCCCTGCATTTGCAGGTGGGACACGACACAAAGACATCTGCCAACGGATGAAAGCTGCAGTCAGAAATCGGTAGGTGCAGAGCAAAAAGTTTTCTTTACAAACACGAGGCCACAGCCCGGTGGCTGCTGACACGATCCCAAAGCAGCGCCGATTGCAAAAAGACACTAAGGATGCTGCAAGGCAAGCGGGAACGAGCTGCTCGTCATCCGCAGAAGCCTGTGTTACATTTGCTTCTGCCGTTTCACATACCCGTGAAATCTGGCCTCTCTCTTCACTTCCTTGGCACATCACGGCCGTCTCCTCCGTTCTAGCTCCCGCTCTCCAGCTGAATTTTGTTATTTTTGTGAACCTTCTGGATTAGCCCCAGCTCTTAGCACGGGCTGGGACTCAAAGCCATATTGCTGCTCCGGGCTTCCCTTCCAGCACCTCTTCCTTCCCCAGGCTCCTTTCTGCTCTCCTCCTTCAGAGACGCTGCTGCCTTGAGATGCAGCAGGCTGCTGTGGCACTCCCTGAGTTTCCACAGCAATTGTGTAGGTGAAGTTCTACCCTTTGCTTCATCCCACTCCAGCATCCGTGGGACCAACTCCATCTTCTTCTGATGCTCTTCCCATCACTTCTCTGCAGGCACCCATTTCTGTCCAGCTCCTGTCTGTATCGCAGTTTCATTACTGTTGGCTATTCCCTGTCAAAGTCGGCAGCTACTTCTCTTAAGATCCAGTCTTTGACATTGTGAGCTGTCATTAGCAACAAATGATGAGATCCTAGAGCATCAATTATCCATACGCTTGGTCCAGTTGGGCTTACAACCCCAAAATACATCTACAGGCTCTCCAGTACTGTTGAAATAAGAAGCCGTTAAAAAGTCTTGTTACAGCCGCCATTTTATGGTGGGAAGATGAATGGAGAATCAGACTTCACCTTTAACAATTTTAACATTGAAGATGCTGTCATCCACTGTACAAATGGATTATTCAAGCTATTAATTAGGAATAAGGTTCAAATATTATTCTTGGACTTTGGTCTGGACCAATTTCACTGTCAGACAAGGATGGTGGGCTTTAAGGAAGCAAATACCTACTTACAGGCTGTTGCAATCCCTTCTTGCACAGTATTTTGCTGCAAACGTGCCCTACTTATACCAGCCTGCGGCATTCTGAGAGACAGATGGATGAGGATACTAGCAGAGATCTCTGCTAAGAAGCAACAGCCTTTTACAAACCTCACATTTCTGACCAGACCACATTTTTGGCACTTTCTCAAAACCAGACCTCTGAAAAATTGGAAACAAAACACTGCTGCAACCCCAGTTGCTTCGCAAAATAGTGGGTTTTTTGTGTTGATGTGGTGTTTACCCCCCAAGCCTCTTCTCAAGCCTTAACCAGATCGTTTAAGTCAAGTAAGTGTCTCCATGGAAACCTCCTTTCTCAAGGAACCTCCTTGCTGGAGAAAACCACGCACCCATTTTGTTTAAAAGGGGAACACAGTTTGGTAGGAGCACAATGCCTGTCTAGGGAAGAGCCCGTGACGACTCATCAGCCAGATTCACGTCCTTTAAAAACACAACCATTCAATAACGCTTTTTAAGGCTGGCTGAAGGTCTGCTATTGCTGCTGCAACTAAACTAGCAAGCTCTGCTGTCCTCGCCATCCCTGCCCTGGATCTTCACCCTCAGCTTCACAACCCGGCTTCTTCAAGGCAGACGGGGTCTCTGTACCCCTCTCATGCACAAACTCTCGCCCCTGGTGAACTTCAAATCAACCATCTGTTTAAAGAAAACCTAGAGCTAAAGTAATCCAAACCAATGCCCGTTCATGAAATATAGGAAGTGTCTTGTCAAAGCTACTAGTTGCTTCTTAAATAAGACAATCATCTTCTGTGTTTTGGAAAAGAAGAGATGAGTTTTAGCCTCTCCCTCCAACCAAGCCCTTTGTAAGCTGTAGCATGTTATATCACTTCTGGTAAAGGACTGCTTGAGATCCCTCAAAAAGGAAGCCAGTTTTCTGGAAGGATACTCAAACAATTGAATATTTTATATTCTAATATAGAAGAGAGACTTTAATATTAATAGACAAACAAATAATTAAGGGCTGTGACTAAAAATGGCTTCAACTCAGGCAAATCAGTTTATCATAGAGTATATAAAAAAGGAGTAGAGTATATAAAAAAAGAAAGCAAAGCCATCAAAGAAGTTCTCTAGTTGGAGTTGCTTTCAAATCATGGCAGAGTCATTATGTTCTCAGAAAAAATAAGTCCCAGAGGTTAATTTTTACATTGGAGTTGCTACTTAGGAGGTCTCTTTAGACAGGAAGGTGCCGTAAATGGCTACACGAAAGCTAACACAGGTGCTGATGCCAGGTGATCCACAGATGAAAAGAGAGTGAAGGCAAGGATGTGTCTCACAACGACAACAAAATACCACTCTCCTAAGCTGAGGGTAGTTACAAAATTTTTTAAGGTTTTCTGAGAACATAAAAACATGACGTGCTGTTAACCTGAAACTAGGTCCGGGCACACTGTAGCAGTCACCTCCTGTCCCCACCCATGATGGGGGGGGGGAAGCCTGGGACAAGGTGACACACACCCATGGTCACAGTCCTGCAGCTTCCCAGTGGAGAACGAAAGGCTTTTGGCAAACACCCTCTCAAGCAGCTAACAGAAACCAGGCAGGACCGATTCAAAGTAGAAGTCAGTGAACCAGAAGCACATCACTAGCGTAAGAAGAGGGATAAACAGTCATTTGTCTCGATTCCTTTCCATTATGCAACAGAGAATCCAGAAGAGCAACTTAAACACATATAAATAACCTCCGCTACTTCTTTGAGGAAAATTAGCAGAAATCCTGCTGCAGAAAAATAAGCTCATGTGCGTGCCAGCAGATAGGGCAGATCTGCATTAAGGTTCTCAATGGGATGCAGAGGGTGGAGTGGGGAAGTTAAAGAGAAGTCAGAGACATTAAACACATTTGTGGATCAGATTTAATCATGTGGATTAAATCATGTAATAAAAAAAAAAATCAATTGCCAAATCTCTAAGACGAGAGCCATACGAGGGTTTAGATCAAGTGAGATCTAGCCTCTAATGCCTTTCTTCCCACATATGCCATCTTGAGTCTTCCAGAAGAACTGTAAACAAAGTCAGTCCTTATCAAAGGGAATTATTCAAGGGTAGTGGCCTTCCATTTCGCAATCTCCACCTAAGCTCCAAGCAGAAATGCTCATCAATAGATCATATCCCACTCCAGGCTGGCAGCTTTACTGTTTTGCCCAAGGAGTTCATCCTTGGACACGAGCTTTGTGAGGGGAAACTCTTAGTATTACAGGGTGATGAAATATATATACACAAAGGGATAGAGGCTGCAGATTTTCGCAATGGACTTCAGACTTCAGCCTGGTGTCAAACACCCTGGAGCAGAAAGGATGGGAGAAGGCACCATAGAAGCAAAAGACCTCACAAACTCTATCTACACTCAGTAAAACTAGTGTAAGAGCTGTCATGTATTGTGGAGCGAATAGGAAAAATATATTAGAATTAAAACCCAGGTGCAGGGAGGAAAGTGCTGAGCCAGCAGCAGGTCTCAGCAAGAAACAGGAATGAGTTTCTGTGCAACAAAAGTGCTTTGGAGAGAGATGAGAGGTTACTCCAGAATCACCCCATAAATGGCAAAAGCAGCTCCCCCAGTTTTAATCAGATCTTTTATCAATTTTCACTACGTGTAAGGCTACTCCCCTGAGAGCTACTTGATATCCCAAAGGACTACAGAAGAAGGAGTAAGAGACAAGACTATATCACTTCATCCAACACATTCAAGGCACCAGTCACGACATGAACAGTAATCCCACCCAACAGACTTGTCTGGTGACAGGAAAGTCTCCAATCCTCCCTCAGCCCCGAGTTAAGAAATGCAGCAGTGGTTTTATTAAAAATCAGTATACAGTTGAACATAAGCCCAGTGTTTACAACCAGTCTCTCTAGTAGTTCCAGGATTCCTGTTGTTTTACAGACCATCAGCAACCAAAGGAATCAGTAGCATAAAGAAACGACTCATTTAAAAAAATTAACGTCCCCACATCTCCAAGAAAGCAGCATCCACAATCAGTTTGTTTTCCATTGGACTTGCTCTATGAAACAAGAGTTTTCAACATCATTTTGCAGACAAAGCTTATCTAGTTAATTGCTCTGTTTGCTTTATCATACAGGGCAAGGGTCTCCAAGTCTCACAGCGTTCATAAAATAACCCTGAAAGAACTCTCTGTCAATTTTTTGCTGTGATCTACCTTCTAGAACATCAGAAACATTTGAGATTTGTTTAACTAGTTGAGTTGAAACTGAAGGTGGGGGGACGTAAGTCACACAGTTTGGCAAAAAGATCATCCTTGAATTATGTTGTCCAAGGGCTGCAGGAAGCACACAGAGGCTTTCTCCATGCACCCTCGAGGCATCCAGCAGTGCTGTGGGAGGGATGTGGATTCACACCTCCATTCCCCTCTCAGTTGTTACAGCTGTTCACATTTCTGCCGCCTGCTTCCTTCCCTCCCCAAGTCATCCAAAGCACAGAGCAGCCTCAGTGGTGTAATAGCAGCTTGGCAGAAGCAGGAAAAGTCCAGCCAGCAAAAGACTTAATTTATTAAGATAAACATGGTCTAAGGCTCCACATTATTTTTAAAAATAAACACAGTAGGAAATATGAAAACAAACTGGCTTTGCTACGTGTAGGTTAGGTTCAGACGTTCTCAGAAAGATCTTCTCAACCATACAAAATACTCTTCTCCTCTCATCCCTATCATGAGGATACAACAACAGTTCACTATTTAAGATCAGCAATGTCCCTGTTGTGTGTCCTTCCACTTTCAGTGAACAATACCTCTGCCACCCTTCAGGGCAGATCAAAGTTTTAAGAACACCCCTGTGAAGAAGGAGCAGAAGGGGAGAGGGACAGGTAATCCAGTCTTTGAAATGAACATCTAAAAGTCTTGACACGACGACTGTGTTGACTCCCCTACTTCAATGGTTGTTCTTGGCTGCCTCTTTAGCGGCAATAATCAGAGGGGTAAGACTAGATAGAGGCTTTGCAATTTTCAGGAACTGGTGCTAGGAAGAAGAAAAAAGAAAAAGTGTTAAACTTTTCAGAACATATCCCAGAAGTCTTGTGTCTACTCAAAATATTGGCACCTAGACCCATATGAAGTCTAACAACCTACTCTAATCTCTGAACAAGTGAAACCAAAAGGTCTGTTACCAACACAAGCTTTTGGGACTTGCCTGAAGTGATGAACAGATTTGCACCCAACACAGGCTAAACTCTCCGGTGTTTGTCCCTGTTCAACAAGCAAAACTCAGCGAATTCCCCTGGGGAAAAAGTCTTGCAAAATCTATAGTGAAACTCTGCGTGGAAGGAAGGTGTACCAAAAACAACCTGTCCGGTTCAAACACAAGGTGCAGGGCTTCCTGTGGGAATCGCCTCTCATTTCTCTCCTCCCCATCACCACAGGTCTGGTAAAAGCATTGCCTTGGTCTTCTAAGGATATTAGAAATTTGCAAAGCAGCTGGAGTTTAGGAGAGCAGCACAGAACTTGCAACACAGAACCATTCAGTCAGTCTCCTATACAAGGTGCTCTGTTAAGTAAAACAGTATTGATTATCAAAACAGCTCTCAGATGAGACTGAAGGCATGTAGGGCAAGTTCACAAGCTGTTCTAAAAACAAAAAGCAACTATATCCCATAGAACTTCTGAGCATGAGAAGGGATCAATCACCCAGGGAAATATGCTTCAGAGATGGCAGGGGTAGGGTGGGAAATCAGAGGCCAAAAGGTAGTTAAAAACATGCAGAAATGTTACAGTCAGTATGTTCTTCCCTGCTCCAAGGAACGGAACATTACTGCTCTCCAGTAATGGGGCTGGAAAGTCCAGGAGAAAAAGTGATCTATCAACTACCGCCACTCTGCCAGTGATTAATGCTACATTACAGTCTCAGAAGGCAGCAACACATCCACTAGACAAACTAGTGGAAAGAAAGGAAAACATAAAAGGGAACTGTCACAGTTGAGGTCTGAGTGCCCTGATCAGAGATTTATTTTACAAACAGCTACATTTTCCACCCTCATGGAAAATTTGACAGAAGGAACACACAAACTTCTCCTCTCATCCATATCTGTAAAAAGCCTGGCAGCTTGGCCTTCCCCTTTCACCAGGAGTTCAGACTAAGATACCAGGTTTTCAGTGAAATAATTGATGATAGGGTGATGAGACACTGAGACTAGTTGTGGATGCCCCACTGCTGGAAGTGTTCAAGGTCAGGCTGGACAGGGCTTTGAGCAACCTAATCTAGTTGAAGATGTCCCTGCTCATTGCAGTGGGGTTGGACTACAGCATCTTTAAGTCCCTTCCAACCCAAACCTTCTATGATTAAGATGTCTCACAAGCTTTGTTCCATCACCTCTGCAAGGGGTAGTATCTGGAAAAATGTGGTAATGCCAAACTGCTCCAGTTAATGCAAGCCGTGCCTATTCCAAAGAGCTCTGTGTTCCCTCCACCAGAAGGGAGACAACCAGAACATCTGATAGCTAGAAGCCCTCCTGCTGTCCCAACTGGAACAAGCACGGCCAGACCATGACAACACATACAGATGTCCGCGCCAGCTGTGTGAAGAAGCCACGGAAATTAAGGGGCTCAGCATTTGGCAGGCCTGGGGCACAGGTATTACTTGAGGTTGGTTACAGAACACGCTGCACAACTGCTGCTAGTAGCAAGTACAGCATAAAAAATGAGTAGTCTGTTAACACTTCATTATCGATTTAGGTTTTGGGGTTGGTTGGTTTTTGTCTGGCAGGTTACCTTAGCTGTGCTTGTGCCTTCAGCTGATGCAGTATTTAAGACCCCAAAGACGTTCTCTCCATAAACCCAGCCTCACTTGGGATTGCATGATTACATTGATTCAGCCCCGTTCCCCATCACCCACCTGTAGCAGCTCTTTCGCAGAACCTCTCTTTTCCACGTCCATTTCAAGGCAGCGATTTAAGAAGTCTCGGAATAAGGGTGAAAGTTTTTCCGGATTCTGCAGTTCTGGAGTTCCATTAGTAGCAATGAGATACAGGGCCTAAAGTAAAAACAAGCACCAAAGAAACAGAAGGTTATGCAGGTTAGAGTCCATCTCCGAATTAGAGACACTCGTTTTTCCTCTCCCTCTTCCCAGTTCAATGGGGAGAAAAAACACAACCACTTTATCAGGGTGACTAACCAAAGCTTAAATTTCAGCAAACAGAATAGCTGCCAGCCCTATTTTTATGTGGATGGGATCCAATTCTTTGTTTTACCCTCATAATCTGGGTTTGGATCCTGCAGCCCTCTCAAGGGATTAGGAGGACAAAAACAACATTCCAGACCGTGTTTACATAGGGAAGTTAACTGGCATGACTCTACCAGTGCCAGACTCCTGCAATAACTATATCCTCATGGGAAGGTACCCCTGAATAAATAGGAGATTTTGTTCTGTCAGTACTTTGCCTGAGTGCACAAGCCTAAAAAGTCAGTAACTATAAAGATGCATTTGGCTCCTTACAGAAGATGTCCAGCAGACCCTCAAGCAGCTTTCAACATCTTACAGAAAGAAGCAGTTTTGCTACTGCCTGGGGATGAAGCATTCACACACACACACAGACACACACCCCCCCCCACCCTGAGAACCAAGGAACTCAGAATACATCCATTTCAGGATTTCATGCAAGAAACTTCCTGGATGGATTTTCAAAGGAAACAGAAACCTGTCAGACACTTGTTAATATGCAGGCCTTTTGAGCACATCACTCAGCACGTCCCATGGGAGCAGTCTGGTAGCCTGGGAATTGGCATAAGTTGAGTTGAATGAGGCCAAAGTACTGTTACTTAACCACCCTCAACACCCAGTTTCTTTCACTTTTCTTTGCTGCTGCTCTTCTCTCCCAAAAATCACTTCCAGTGCAAGAGATGGAGGCAAAAGTTAAACAGAACTTTTCTAGATCCCCTCATCCTATGTACCTGAGGGAGAAGCCATAAACCTGGCTTATATTAAGAGCAGTTACATCCCTACAAACTGACAGCACCTCCCCTTTCATTAAAACAAAACAAGAGAAAGACATCAGGAGGCTTAATCCCTGTCTAAAGACTTATTAAACTTGTAGCTTTATTTGGAGCACGCAAGGAGGAACAATCCACCAGTAGAAAAAAGCTCCATTTATAGAATAGTAACGTGTTGTACTTTTGAACTTAAGGAGATTTTTGAACTTAATTTTTTAACTCTTCTGCACTCACAGGGAACAAGGATTCAAGAAGTCAGCTGCTTTGGTGCCATCAGGTACTCCTTCTGCATCTATCGGCATCTCCAGAAAGTGAGAAATTGTAAGTGTGCATTATCTAACTCATCATGTGTTACCATCATTCCTGTGCTGATCAGAGGGTCTGCAGCTATGTCTTTTAACTAAGATGATCTCAATCTTCTCACTGTAACAGCTAAGGAAATACAGGGCTGCAGGTGGTTAAACTGCACTGCCTCCTTTAGAGCAGAGTTTTTCACACAGGCACAGCAAAAACCTACGGGCAAAAGATACTCGCTTACTCTGAGCGGGTTCTCATTGAGGTAGGGGGGCTCTCCTTCGATCATCTCGATGGCCATTATCCCCAGTGACCAGATATCCACTTTGGGCCCATATGCTTTCCGCGTCACCACTTCAGGCGCCATCCAGTATGGGGTTCCCACCATGGTGCTGCGTTTGCTCTGCTCAGGAGTGATCTGGGCACAGAAGCCGAAGTCAGCTGAAAAATTAAAGGCGGGGGGGGGGGCGGGAAAGAAAAAGACTTAGAAATCAGCAAGTTTCTCTAAAAATAATCCTTACTGATGCCAGAGCTGTAGTACAAATTACCCTGCTGCACTGTTTGGTGTGTTGCTGCTGCAACTGTGAAAGGGGGGTGGGCTTGTAGCTAATACAGAAGATGGTGTTGAGAAGTAAGTTTCTAAATCTGACTCACTGAGGCCTTGAGGATTACAGAGCTGCTGACTTGTCTACGTGAACGATGGAGAACACTAAATAACTGTATACAGACGTTGAGGCACTTGACTGTGCTTGCAGCATTACGCAGCTGTAATACACTATGTAATATATGGTCTAAAGACTGTTCCTGGGTATGTGAAAGTAGACATTAATGTGCAATTTGATCCAGATACACCCTCCAGCCCACATACTGTATTATCTGGTGATATTTTCAGTCCCAGAGATATTACTTCCCCAGTACGTATATCATCCCTTAAACAGGATTTGCTTTACAGAGGAAATGGTGTTCAGAATAAAGTATCTAAATTTATACTGATTATTTTCTTCAAATAGACATAAAGATGGAGAGCCTTCACCCAAAGACTGCTGGGCCCTATGTCTTATTTGTATTTGACTTACCAAAAGAAAACCGATTTTGTTCTTGTGAGCCCAGCAGAATCAACAGAGCAAGATGCACTGCCCATCCTGACCCCTGTGGCACCGTGGGTTTAATTTTAGGCAGAATGATGAAAATTAAACTGATCCCTAGCTGAGTTTTCATCAAGGCTAACAACCAGGAAAGGTACATATGGTTCATAAACAGAGCAAATTTCCAGCAGAGCAAATAAGCAGCTCAGGTCCAGAAGGTTACTGCATCATATCCACAGGGACTTTTCTAACTGTAAACTACAGCCTGGTACCTGCATACTGTGCTCAAAGAAGCTACTCCGTAAGAACAGAGCACTTTGGCCCTCATCAGCTATTCATCGCTAAGACTCCAGAGATCTGACTGTACCAAAGTACAGCTTTAGTCTAAAAAGCAATTATGTGCAAAATAACCCCACCTTCTTACTCAGCATATCTGCACTGTGTGAATTTTGAGTCATATCTGCTGTCACTGCTGACAAAAATAGGTTTATTTATGCCTGTTGGGTGCTAGCCAACGGAACTGAGAGGAAGAGAAAGGGAGCACAATTCTGTTAAAGCTATAGGTAGAAGGTAATAATTCACTAGTTTCCAGACTTATCTGCACCTGGGCAATGACAAGCACAACAGCTACCTTAGCACCCGAGGGGCATAAGTCTCGAGGTCTTCATTACTGGTGATAACACAAGGAGGAAACAACATTTAGTCTGGGTTTTAAGATTTTCTAGTTACAGTTTTCAATTCTCCCTCCACTTCCCCTGCCCCACAAGTACCTGCAGTATTTTGCAGACTTTTTTATTTGCAGAAGAGATTGCTCGCAAATAAAGACTTCTGACCCTACACCTTCAAACCCAGCTTTCTAGACTGGAGTAGCATTAAAATATTATTATTTTAGTCCACAAAAGCAGATGGCCCAAAGCTAAACAAACCCCAAACCTCACTTCGAGTCTGGTATCAGTTCACAAGGATTCATGCTTGCCAATCTCCATTAAAACCAATGCTACAAAAATACCTAAAGCAGCATTGCTACAGCCTCTTCATCGCCACAGCATCAAGCATTTCAAACACCCGTGTCCCCAGGAGACCTGGCCCAGAGCAGACAACAGGCTTGGGTTGATAACTCAAGTCATCACCAGCAATGTTCCCCACATACTTAGTTTGACAGAACCATCCATTCCCAGCAGGATGTTGTCACTCTTGATGTCTCTGTGAATAACTTGGTTTGAATGGAGGAATTCCAGAGCTTGGAGACACTGAAAAAAAAAAAAAAAAATTGAGATATTCTTACTGTGCATGAAATTATCCACTAGTCACAATTAGCCAACTAATGGACTCTAACAACGTGCATTTTGAGTAGCAAGGGCTTAGCGTCTTAAGAGTTGTCGTGGTTTAGCTGTTGTGCACCTTCGTATGTGCAGGGCTATAAAGAGACATCCCACTGGGATCAGCAGGTCCTAGGAGGACAGGCTAGTCCCAAAAGACCCAGAAACAGGCATAATCAACCCCATTTTGCGCTCCAGTCCTCCCTCTAGGATGAAACATATTAAGCTTGCATTAGGATTGTATGCTGCAACCTCCCAAATGAAGTCCATCCTCTGAAATAACTGTTGCATTATAGAAGCTGGAGACAGCTATTGCTGTGGAGCCAGTGCCAGGTCATGGAACGCCCATGTCCCCTTCCCAATCACAGCTCCCTCCGAGCGTGAGGGCTGCTTTACCTCTCGGCACACAGCTGCGATTTGTGCTTCATCCATGCAGGTCTCTGTCACAACATCTGTTAGGGAGCCTCCTGCCAAGTATTCCATGACCACCCACAGCTCTTCTCCTACAAGGTAACTGAAGAGCCAAAACCAGATTTTAAAATCAGCAAGTATGAGCATGCCACCGTTAACCCAGCCAAAATGCACTGGGTTTTAAAGCTGTCTTAGAAGTGCAGAGAAACCCTGAGGCTTAAGCAGTGTATTTAACAGTACTGGGGCACCAGGTACTCATGGTACCTTCTCTACATGGGATGACCTGATCACAACCTGAATGAGCAGAGGGAAGGGCGAGCGCAGAAAGTTGAGGAAAGAGATAATGGGAGAGCGGGCTACGAGTTTCCTGGCCATAAAAGGCAGGCTGAATTTTTCTGCCATGGAAAGGGCCCAGACTAAGATGGAGACACAACC
>NW_010533599.1:11715-21608 GCF_000687285.1 Phaethon lepturus
TTCCTGCTGCTGCTCGGAAAGAAGAGGAAGAGCTTCTTAATCAAGGATGGGGTCCAGCTGTACAGTCAGCATCTGGAATATAGCATGGCTTTTGCATCAGAAGAGGTGGCTGGGGGCTGCTTTGTCACCACTGGCATCCTGCTGTCCTAAGCAACTGCCTACTTTGGCTAGGCCCAGGGACAATCCTGGGTGATACAATGGGTGGCTGGCCACGAACAACGGAGACAGAACACCCGTTTTTAAGCATTATGCATTTGAAAATCACCTCAAGCTTTTTTAGGCTACCAAACCAGTTTGGAATTTTGTCTGAAAAATTCAGAACCATTTTGCCCATAAAGGCAAATGAGAACATCTTACTGGATGTGACAACAATTCTAAAGATTTAAAATAAAAAAGGAAAGCCCAAAAGGGCAGGTCTTGTCCAAAAAAGCCTGTAGGAAGATGGGGAGGAGACAGTGGAGGTGAGGGCGAGTTTTCTCAGCCATTTGGGGATATTCTTCTCTGCTAGGAGTGTGTGCACTCATGTCTAAAAGTAGAAGACTTGGGATGAAGACTTCAGCATTAACTCATTTAAAAAAACAAAACAAACAACAAACCCAAACCACTAACCACTTCTGCCTCTTTGGGTCCACCTGGAAAAACATCAACACAATCTTCCATAACAGATACATCAGGATGACACATTCCTGAAGGAAGGAATCATCAGCTTAAAAACTTGAAAATCCACCTTCTCAGTCTAGCCTCCACTTTTAAAGTGAGGGACAGATGAGTCAAGAGAGAGGGCAGAGAATCTAATTAAAAGCTTCTGCTGGCATTAGAGTTCCTCAAGCAGATGTTTGCTTTGCTCTGAAACACTGATCCTACTGAAGAGTGAATAGTGAATTTGCTAAGAGCCAAAGGCAAAAAGCAGGACAGGTTCTAGGGACAATTAGCCAGAAAGCAACAGTGAAGGAGAAAGAAGTTATTAAATCCAATTTGGCATGGAAAGTAGACAGAAATGAGACATCACAGGAGTGGGCAGGAGGTACGCTTTAACCCTAAAAGGACACAGTGCTAACACCTGAGGTGATGAAAAACTCCCACAAAATAAGAACTGTAGTCTGAGCTGTGTGACAGAAGTGTTAGAGTTATGGAGAGCTTTTAATATTGGAGACAGAGATGGTATCTTGGCCTAGTGATGCTGAAGACTACGCAGGGAGGCAGAGGCTGGAGTTTCTTTTACGATGCAGAGCTCAAGGACACAGGGCCACGCTCCTGGAGCGGACAGGTCTCCAACTCCACCGTGGAAGAGAAGCTGATGCACAGGCAGTTTTCTCCCCTGGCACCACAGACCCCAGCAGGAGCAATATCACCTGCACAGCAGCCCCTTGGAGTGACAAAGGAGCAGCAGAATTGCTTTCAGAAGTACTCCTGCCAACTCTGCAGGGTCATCTACTTTCTAACAGACTCTGAAAGCCAACTCCATCCACACCTTTCCTTCCTGCCCCTATGCTGTTGCTGCTTCTTCATCACTCTTGCCAAACCAGGCTCTCTCCAGATTTTATCAGCACCCTCTCAACAAACCAGTGTCACCCCAGACATCACAACACTTCCCTTCGTTGCCAACAGCACCCTCTGCAGCCCAAATCCATTTGACTGAAAGGATGGGGGCAGAATCGGCTCCACCGCTCCTGCATGACAATCTCAGACTGCACATGCTGGGAGCAAGCTGGTATCTCTCTGCAGCCAAAAGGGATGCAGCGAGCCAAGAACTACACTGTGAACCAAAGCTGTGCCATGAGCAGCCAAAGGCATGTGCCAAGACCCAGGAACCTCAGTAATTGATAGATCTGACTTAACACACAGGGAGGTGGAATTAACGGTGACCCCACGCCAGCTGCCACCAAGCAAATGTCATTTCAGAAGACTGGGTGGTACCGTCTCGGGTATCTTTTCACTCTCTTGCCACAGCAGAGGCCATTTTCAGTCACTGAGCTGCCTGCTGTTAAGTGTTCCTCAAAACCACTGTCAGCAGTTCCAGAAACACCACCAGGAAGTCCATACAGCTACGTGCTGCTGTCCATGTGATGTCAGGCATAGCATGGTGTCACACCTTGTCACCCACAGTCACCTTCCAAAACAAGTCTGGCAGTAAAAACAAGCTGATGAAAGTCTTTGAGGAAGAAGGAGGTGGTCTGCAGCTTTCTCTTCATCCATCTGCAGGAGCAGGTAATGTCTGCTCCTGTAAGGTATTCCTCAGCTTCCACTTAGATACCTTAGGAAGGCGTCCACCAAGCCCTTCCTATCACAAGCACACACCAGTCATAGTCCTTTTTCATTGATAAACTTTCTAAAATTTGGTTTTGCCCAGAAGAGCAAGATCGTTCATTATAGATTTCTGCACCAGTAACATGCCTCCAACATGCAAACATGAAGTTAGCTTTGAAAGAAAACAGTGTTTTCTTGTAGCATGACTGTCATAAATCTTCAGCTTTATTCATTGACCTTCCAGCCCTAGTTAAGTTTGGGGTTGGGGCAAAGGTAACAGTGGTTACCACTTAAAGTGAGGATTTGTGGGGTTTATTAGGTTAAGGAGAGTTCTTCAGAAAGAAAGAAACCAAAGGACAGGATTTTGCTTTGCCTAACACTGGGCATCTGATGACTGTGTTTAGATGCCTGAGGATAGAAGAAGCAGGGCTCTGAGGGCCTCCTTCACACAGTAGAAAGAAACTGGCACCTCCAGAAGGTAACTCAGTACAAGTGGCTGCTTGTCCGCACAGGAAAACTAGTGTCACTGGCTTCAGAGCTGGACACTTCTAAATTCATCTCCTAAGTAGAGCTGAATTAGACCATGTCATTATCTTAAATGTCACAGCACACCTTTGTGCAATACTGGCCACTTACACTGCAGCGGAAAAGCTGTCTTAACCACGAGCAAGTAGACCATGCAGGTAAGAGAGGATAAAGCACAGGAAACCCTTGCATAAGGGCAGGAGCTGAGGCAAAGAGAAGTGACAGAGCTGGTTTATACTGATGAATATCTTGCAGCTCCCATTAGGGACTTGGAAGGGGAGACACTGTCAAAAACAGAAAAATCGCAAAAAAGAAACCGGGTCCCACAGTGGCAAGCACACCCTCCTTCGCACTTCCTTCTGTAACAGCAGTAGGCAGAAGGCAGCAAGTGGCATTCAAATATCAGCTTCAATCAGCGCTCAGGAAGCAAACAGGCACATTAGGCCAGGCAGGAGGGATGCAGGTCCCCAGCAACAGGATCCTGCAGTTGCAAAGCTGAAGTGGCACAATAGGCACAAGAACCCCCACGTTCATCCTAGTTGCCATTCTGCCCATTTGCAGCACTCAAACAAAAGCTAATCCCTTTGAAAAAGATTATTGAAAGTGGAGGACAAAAGCAGCAGCTTTTGTAGCTGGAAGTTTGAACAAGACGGCAGGACATGCAGCTACCCTACAGCTGGGATGTACTGGCTAGACAAGGCCAGCGCATGTACTCAGCGATGCTCTCTCTAATGGGAAGAATGTGTCTCTCAAACAGTTTTGCCAAAACAAAGCCTCTAATCAGCCAGAAGAAATATACCGTTTCAGCCCAGATTCAATTCTTAACTCTTCTTTACCACTTGTTTCATTTTACACAGTTAATATCCTTCTGCTCTTTGTAAGAAGAGAGCGTCTGCCCAGCATTATTTCCCTGTGCCCACAACCCTTCCACAAAATTTCAGGAGCAGACTTTCCATCCCTTCAACAAAGTAGCTCTTTACAGCCATGCACAGGACACAGCACCACGTAACTTCTCATCACAACTGATGCTGCAGTATGCAAGAAGCACTTTTTCTGGCTAAGACATTAAAAGCCTGTTAAAGAAACCTGTTAAAGAAACAGCTGATAGGATTTTGATATACATGCAGAGCAAACAAGCGTGCAACACTCTCAGATTTCCAAAAGAGATTCTAGGTCACATCCCTCCATTGCATCTTCAAAAAAATTGAGCTGCCAAGATTAAAGCCTGCAGCTCACCCTATCACCCTATCTTTACTCTACAAAAAGCCAAACCTGTAGTTCATAAGGACCACTAGGCTGAAAATCCTGCTGCAGCTTCCCTGGAACTAACTATATCTTTAACATAAGGTGAGTGACACAGGCTTGACACAATGCACCAATGCTATGTTGATGGTGAAACAATGCTTTTGCCTGTTGGGCTTTCAGTACACCCCAGAATTCAGTGCTGACAGTTTGTGACTGTTTCCTGGAATTCAAACAAGAGAGATGCAAGAATTTCTTGTACGTTCAAAAGGCAGCTCCCTACCCCCAAAGCAGCACATTTACCAGTTGCTCTTTTGAAAGCAGTCAACGTCCGAACAGCTGATGATGGCAGCACTGCTACCATAACCCTTTTGTACACCATTAACATCCTGTGGGGAAGAGCTCTCAGAGACATGTTTGTTTGCAGACTTGGGCATTTTTGGTCTCTTCTCCCAAGTAACTAGCAACAGAACAAGAGGAAATGGCCACAAGTTGCACCAGGGGAGGTTTAGACTAGATATTGGGAAAAATTTCTTTACTGAGAGAGTGGTCAAACATTGGAACAGGCTGCCCAGGGTGGTGGTGGGGTCACCATCACTGGAAGTATTCAAAAAAGGTACAGACGTGGCACTTCAGGACATGGTTTATGGCCACGGTGCTGTTGGGTTGACAGCTGGACTTGATGATCTTAAACGTCCTTTCCAACCTTAATGATTCTGTGATTCTGTGATTTTACTGCCTTGAGCTATAGTGATCAGAATTTTCATGGCTACACATAGTTATTTTCAAAACAGTTTACCCTCAGCACAGCAGCCACTGTGCTGCTTGCTTCTGCTCTGTTATTGTCATAGTCCAAGGGACAGCGGCTCAAGAAGCAGAGCAGGTCTGTCCATAGATAAGCTATCAGGCGCAGCTCTTGCGGTAAGGAGAAGCAGGGATTCAAGGAGGAGCAGTCACATACGGACATGACATATTGAAAGCTGAGCAGGAGAGTCACAGCACATCTATGAGCCCAGAAAGTCCAGCTCTAAGCAAGGAATGACCCCATTCCCTCTGTCTTCCAAAGAGTTCTTACGTCTGTACCAGGTCTCCTTTTCATGCTCTTTCACACCCACAAGAAAGTGGCCTTGCTTGGTTCTGTGTCGCATGTCATTCACCCCTGTCACTGTTATGCTGCTGTGCCAAAAACCTCAGCGGACAACCGCAGGGACAAGATTACATCTAACACTGGAAGGAGTTTGCTCCTCCACAAGCAGAATGTCAGCATTGCTCAGTGGAAGAGGAAAGAAGAAGAAAGCAAATACAAATAACACAGTTCAAACTACTTCTATTTCTCCTCTAGTAGCAGGAAGGAAATGGCACGTTGTGTTGATGTGTGTCTCAAAGGAGAGAGCTGAAAAACAGAGTCCTGACAGCATACTGTTAATGCCTTTGCTGCCAGCAGCCTAGATACCCCACTAAAACCGGTTCAGACACCTGTTTCTTCCAGGATATGGAAGAGAGATCACCAAGCCACCCACACCCCAACACTGCCACGTGCATTGAACAACGCAAGGCTGTCCTATACCTGCATTAAGCTGTGACAGTATCCCTTAAGATAGAGGCAAGGCAATGTTTTCCAGAGTCCCTTTGTGAACTCTTCAAATCATGACATACCTGTCCAAGTAGTTGACAATGTTGGGGTTTTTGTTTTCCCTCATCACAAGGATTTCATTAATAATCAGTTCTTTTTTGGGCTGCTGCTGCAAGTTCATCTGTTTGATTGCAACCTGCAGTGAAGAAAGACCAAGTAAAGCATTATTACAGGAGTCCCCTAGAAACCTGCCAGTACCAGTGTGGATTATTTAGTTGCTTTTAGTCTATTTTAGTCCTGCATTCACGTGAAGGGGGAAAACACTTTTTCATCACGGGCTGCTCAGCCTCTGTGATTTATGGCAGACAATCCATTTCCACACATGCTAGAGGATACTTAATGCCAAAAAGGACAAAGGGAATTGCTATTTTCATACTGGACCTTTATGTCACAGTTGTATGGCCATCTCCACTACAACTTCTTGGTAACAAGGAAGAAATCCCCTTACGGGTACGGACCGGTATGTCAAAAACTTTTTATTTCTTAAACCATTCTTATTAATTTTATTTTAGATTGGATGTTTCTGGAAGTTTTTTGGTGGGTTTTTTTTTCCACGCTACTGTGCAAATCTGTGCTTCTAGAAATATACAGCAGGGCGGCCATGCATGAAAGGGTAAATAACATAGCCTAAGCTTAGTACTCCATGGTGGTAATTCGTTTTGTCACAGCAAGACTTGGGGGAAAGAAGCACCCGTGTTTAGATAAAAGGCTGAAAATAAATGACTTGTATTTAGCTTTTTCCCCAGTCATAACTGAAGGAAAATAGGGGCAGATTCATCAAGTGCAGCCCTTTGGCTTAGCAGTTTTCTGCCTGCTTCATTGTACCAACTTTGCACATATATGCACAAAAAAGAGGAGGATACAACATGTTTTTAACTCTTATGTTCAACTCTCCATGCTAGCAGTACTTCATGAGAGCACCTGGCCCTCAGGCAAGCCTTCAAATCAATAAGAGTACTCAGCAGGAGGCAGAAACATCCCATAGGCATTACAACCCAACTGTATTTGGTACAATATTTAGACAAAGGGGACGAAATGTAATTATGCCTTTACAAAACTGCTACTTGCAGAAAAAGAGGCCTAGGTGAAAGGATGGGAGCCAGTAACTCCAGCTCACAAAAGCAAGGATTAAAAGAGACAAGCCACAGAGTGCCAGTATAGATGGATACAATTAGTATTTTGATGGTATAGCAGGGAAGACTACAGAAAAAACCCAACACATTAGAAGGCAAGAACAGACAGACACCACGCTGTTTTTCCACAGTATTCATGAGGACTGCCAAACAGTACTTAAAGAAGACAAAACCAAAAACCCCATGCCGTTCTTTGCGCAAGACCAGAGAGGAGAATGAAGGATGAAGAGGAGAGAGAAGGTATTTGATGCAGATAAAGAAATCCCAGACCAATACTGAGGGAGCTTCAGAGAGGCTCCTGTACTTCCTCACTCCTGTTCCGAGGCAGACCCATGGTCCAAGAGCACATGGGGGCATTTTCCTTACCTAAGACCGTCCCGTGCATTAAAATAGAAAATAAGCAGCTGTAGTTATACTAGATAGCCATTATCAGTGAAAATCTTCAGTATTCTTAGCCCTGGGAGCTGCCCAAGGCTCCTGTATAGTGCAAAATGAATGAGTTTCATTCTGCTGCTTCCAAAATGTGTTGCTGTTCACTTAGCTCCAGAGCTCAAAGGACTGGTAACAGCACGCTTCACAGAAAGGAAAGGTCAACAGCATGCCAAGGTTACAGCGATCCCAAATGCAAATTTAAACTTCCAGAGCCAAATCACACCAGTGCAATGGGAATGATTTAAAAGTCTGTTGTAGTATAAGGGTTCAAATATTCACAAGGGAGTCACCAAATGGGACCAGAAAGAAAGCAAAAAACCATCAAAGGAGATCTTCCTCCTATAAAATTTCTCATTGCTTCAAAAGAAATGCAACGCCCCTTCCTCAGAGGCTGCAATTAAACTGTATTTTTCAGGAACTGAAAAAAAGAGGGTGAAGGAGTTTCAGCAAAAAGCACAATTATGAAATTTACTGCTGGATAACCCTGGCATTGTCGAAATGCAAAGTAAACATGCATTGCTGCAGACTTCCATAAATATATTTGGAATAATGCATAAACTGTCCTCTTTAAAAATCCTCCATCTAGCAATAGCGGTTTCCACAGATGCTGCATATCTGTCACTACTAGTTTATTACACACGCATGCAATACGCAGAGCACTTTTCAATATTCGGGAGGGAGAGAAAAACCAGACAGACACCCCTAGTCTCTCAATTCAAGGGCAGAAAGCAAGTGGGCAAAGGGTGGGAGAGGGACTATTCCTATGCAAGTCAACTGGTATAAGCGTAGGAAGGAAAGGAGCAGAGGGCATATAAAAGAGTTTAAATGGGGACAGGCAGGAATCTGGGGGATGAAGAAAAATTTCTATTGAGGAACTATCCAGTCTGAACATTTGCTTCTAGCCTTTGTGCTCACAGAAAGATTTGTTACAAACATGAAATGATTCAGGAATCAAAACTTGGGAAATAATTTTTTCCAGTTCTCTGCTCGGACCACTCAACCATTCCTCATTATTAGTAAGTAAATAAATACCTCATTCAAAATAAGATGTCATGAACCCCTGAAAGACCGTCTTTATTTTGTAGCATCAACTTGAACTTTTAGGACACAATCCAAAATCCACTGCTGTGGTATTCTGGTAGCACTCACCTCCTGTCCCGTAGCAACATCCATTGCCGTGTAAACTGTACCTGAGGCTCTGTACAAAAAAGAGAAAAGAACAAACCCCCAAACAGTTATTAATGTCTCATAGCAAGACTCAATGCTTACCACATGCCCCTTCCCACTTGTCTCTTTGAAGTGCTCTCAGTCCCACTCCTTTTCATGCAATAATTCCAGTGGTAAACATCTGAAATATTTCTGAGCCATGACTGCTGTTGGAGCAGAAGCCAGAGAATTTATGGGGAACAAAGCTCCTAATAAGGGACACTGTGGTCATCCAAACCCTCACTGCTAAACCAGCAACTTCGCACAGCTTGTAGGACCATGAATTGATCACATTTAAACCGGCATGACTGCACCGCCCCGGCTTGCAGAGTGTCCAACATGATCACAGAGCAGATAGGATCAGCTAAAGTAAACAAATGTGGCATTAGTGAGGGAGATGGGAGCTTCAGCCTCAGCACATGGAGCTGACAGCAGATCTCAGTGATCTGCCTCACTACAGCCTCCCCCTCAACCCCTACTTTCCCCCTACCCTGCTAAGAGGGGCACAACACCCACGTCGAGGAGAGTTGATTCAGAAAGAAAATCTGTAATTTGAAGATTGTCTTGCATGCTGAAAATAAGCAGTTCCTTCCCTGCTTGCAGCTATATTTAGAAACCTGATCATCTAATGACATATTTTCTTATATTAAAACACAATCCCACAAAAAACCCAATCCCTGTGACTCAAGACTTTGCCAGGAAAGGGAGAAGAGCCAGGGGGGGGGACACCCACCAAAACAACCTAAACACCAAAAAACCTGCAAAAAGAAAACAAAACCAACCAAATGAAATAAACTCTCCAAAGCATCACCAACAGCTTTTCCAGCAAACTAATTTAGCCTGTTCTCAGTGCTTCCTTCTTAGCATAAGGTATAGGACAGAGAAGGAACATATACTAACCCTTGTCCAATCTTCTCAAAACACGTATACTTCTTTTTTGGATCGCCCACACTCACAATGCTTCCTACAAAAAAAAAAAAAAATAATTCTTCCAAAAAAAAAAAAAAAAAAAAAAAAAAGGATTTTTTAAGTACTTACGCTGTAAGAACCAACTGTACTTTAAGAGCAGCCCCAAGGCCACCGTGGGCTCTGCTGAGCCTTATGGGCCACCTGCCAGAAATCCAGAGGCACACGAACACCAAGGAAGTCCTCCATTATTTATACACACACCAGCTGTGGCATTCCGCTCTCACAGTATCTCCCCACAGAAATGGTGGAACACAGACATTAAGCGGATTTCAACCTTCACTAGCAGCTGGTGACGGCACACTGCTAGGCACAGGATGGGTATACATAGACCTCACACATGTAAATACAATTATTTGCTGTAAACCTGCAACTTAAAGTCACCCCCAGCTCCAATACACTGGATTATCCAAGATGCCCCCACACCGCAAAGTCCTCTGAATTTGGAAGTTGGGGCCTCGTTCATCTTAGAGCCAACAGTTTCTTACAAATCTAGCCAAAGGTTTCCC
>NW_010533600.1:0-6860 GCF_000687285.1 Phaethon lepturus
AGGGGGAGGCCGGAGCGCGTCCCGCGGCAGGGCCGGCGCGCTCTGTCCGGACGACTGACCGCGAACGGCGCAGAACGCAGTTTGTCGTGCGGAGCCTGACTCCAGCAGCTGGGGATGGGACGTTCCCCTCTGCCCCCGGTGACTCCTGATTCCAGCCACCTAAGCACCCCTGATGACCCCCGTCCCGATCGACGGGGTGCTTAGGCTGGCACCCCAAGTATCCCACTGAGCGAAGCGGGGCAGCAACCCAAGTGCTCGGGTTTTGGTGGGATCGGGTCCCTGTCCTCTTCTCACCCCCCCTCTCTTTTTTTTTTTGTCTGTTACATCGCTATGTAGTTAACTTATATATTAATCCCAGGGTGAAAAATAAATGAACTCGTTAGGTAGTATCATCTCTCTATGTGTAAGAATAATGATTTAATCAAATCACAGTGGTTTAAAGTAATAAGAGGTTTATTTTAATTTGTAAAATCTCATAAAATAACTATATCTCTTAGAGGTATTTGCTGAAAAAAGTAATTTTCTTAAGTATGGGGAACATTGGGAAATCGCTAAATCTTGTCACACAAGTGTAGTACTTGGCCATGTACAAGAGTAAAAAGTGATTATTCCTACTTTTACATTTAAGCACACAGCTTTTTTGGTTGGGTCATCTAATTCTCTGAGCCCCTGAACACAAATCTCTTACGTTTAGCACTGTGCACGTAAGTTGTCTTAATGTCTTCAGTTCAGAAAGATTAAGCTTAAGCATAGGCTTAATGTTATTATAGAGAACACGTTTGACTGTATTTCAACTTCAGTGTTTTTTAATCATATTGATTAAAAAAAAAGTATCTAAAATTAGATATACATTTAAGATGTCCCTCTGACTCGAACCCTCTGACTTTGATAGGATGGATTGTGTTTGCAGGGCAGCTTTGTGCTACACGGGAAGCGTATAAATAGCCTGAGTGATAAGAGGCTGAACACAGAATGTATGTTTTGTCTGTCTTTGAGACAATTGCCAGCATTGGCTTTTCACAAGAGTTAACGAATTACAGGTCAGTCTGAATCTGGTGAAAAGTTACCCAACGTGGCTAATGTTAATCCTCCCATGACTTCTGGAGTTCCTTCACTCTACGCCAACCTGCAAAGGAGACGCGCTGTATTTCGTGGTGTGTAACCACATATTTTTTCACGTGCGATCAACAATGGAACAAGTGGTGCAGAAGCTCCTATTCACGGACCATTTTTCATTTGCTCCTTCAGCAGAGGAGCTGCCCATCACCGCACGCCGCTGCCCCGGGGCTTGTGAACCTTCTGTCCGACTGTGCTTTGTGGAGGTTTGCACCGCCGTGCTCGTGGCTCGGGGGAGACAAAGAAGTGCTATAGCCATGCCTACCAAATAGACTCAGGTGACATCAATTCTTACGCATTATCTCGCAAGGTATAATATATATTATATAATACAGATATGTAACTACTTTACTGTACAACCCGTTCTTCAATAGGAATTTAAATCGTGCAACTCATCATGGGGTTCCCTAAAGTCCGCTGACAAGGTTGGTTGCGAGGTAGCAGCATCGCCACGCTAGCACATGATCAGCATTTGCTGAGAATGGAATATTTGGGTTTTGCTCTACTTATTAGCCATGCATCTAATGTGACATTTAAAAATAGTAAGATCTTTAAATTATCCTATTTTCTCTTAATTGAAAAGTGCATTTTTCCTCTAGGTTTTGGGGTTTTTTTTAAGTTGCTTTGAAGTACACCTAGCACAACTATCCTTCTGAAAATAACGGCAGGAAAAAAAATTAAATGGTGGTGATTTGTTGGCTCAAATCACAGAGCAGCAAGTGTGGCGTGTATTCAGCTCAGCCAGTGTATTTCAGACAATCGTAATAATTTCTCTGACAACGTTCTTAGGAATGATACAGGGGAAAAAACAGAAAAAACCCCAAACAATTCTAGGAGCAGTGAGATTCCTCTGAGCGTTCTCTGCTAATCTCTAAATTGGATGAAAATTTCACCTGCTGCGAGCTGGCACGGCTCCACTAATGCAGTGGAGGTGCACGGGTTTGCACCAGACGAAGTGAAACGCCCTCGGTTTTGCCCTCTGGGGGATCGTACCCCAGCCGTGCACGCGTGCCGGCACCTCGGGTAAGAGTTGTAAATACCCGCCGAATACAAAATGGCGCGTGTGAGCGCGCTCCTGCCTTGCTGCGTGGAGCCCTGTCGGACTCTTTCCGTCCCTCGGCCCTGGCCGGGGGGGCTTTCCTTGGCCCGCGGCGCGGCGCGAAGGAGGGCGGTTCTGGTGGGTCGGGGGGTCTGTGCCAGGATTCCGGCTCCGTGGGAGCGGCGGGGCTGTGGTCGGCCGTGCAGCCAGGAACGGCGCCTGGGGGCTCAGTCCTTCTGCCCGGTAAGGAATCGGTAGAAATTTGGCCTGCGACTTAACTCCATCCCTCTGTCAGTCAGCCTGCTTGTCTTGATCAATAGAAAATAATGATAAAAAATGTACCCTCTTTAATAAGGATCTATAGTCCTCCTTGAGAATGCAGAGGGATCATTAAAAAAATCAATGAGAATGTTGTTATTTGTTATTAAATCTGTAAAGGTTTAGAGTAATTCTTATGGAATTCTATTACAGTTTTATCAAGACTTACTGATTTTATCTTATTAAGTTATAGAGCACTTTTCCCGGAGGTCAGTTAGCTTGGCACATTGGTAAGGTATACTCTTCCTCTCTCTGAGCCGTATATACATTGTGGATCTTATGACTGAATATCCCCTTTGAAATGCTCTTTTAATTACGAGTAAAGCAAATACACATAGGTTTACAGGAAAACAGGTTTAGCTTGTATGTACCTAAAATCTAAGAGGATTTTCTAAATTTTCTTCTGGCCCATCCACATGAATATTTTCTTTAAGAACTTTCAGCTCAGAAGTGCAGAAATTGTGCTGTCATTTCTAGAGACCATGCACAGAAACATTCGTAAGTCACTGGTTTGTCATCAAGTAAGCAGAAGAGCTGTGGCGGGAGACTTTCACTACGTGATTTCCCTCTAATATGGGAAACCCAGGTTGAGTCCCTGCCTTAGCATAAATACAGCAGGAGGGGCTCGGGCGTCTCTGCCATCACAGGTTGACTCTTCTCCTGCAGCTTCTTGCAGTTTTATCCTGGAAAGTTCTCATTTCAGGCTGCAAAAACAATGTTACGGGCTGGACAAGCCATATGGAGTACATGGAATTGACTCAGATATTCCGGGTCGAGTATTTTGCAGTAGCCTGAAATACCCCACTGAGGTTTTCCTCTGTCCCATTCTGGTGTTTTGCTCGCAGGTTTCCGCAGTTTGGTTGCAGCCGTTCGGGTGCTGGCTTCCAACAGACAGCGTTAATTTGGTACGGCTCGTTGCTTAGGGTTTGTCGTTACTCTGAAGCATCCTGATGTATCTGTTGCAGGAGAGACCGACTCATGTTTCCTAGTGAGGCTGCAGGTAAAACTTTAATTTGCTTTCTGGAAGACACCAGTACTTTTCTAGTTTGAGTGTTGGCGGTGATGTACATTGTGTCTTACGAGCAGTGGGCTTTGGATGCGAGTCATAAACAGTAGGCTTAGAATTAGGAAAATACATATTCTAGTTGGGTCAGTAGTACACAAAGCTAATACATGGAGACAGATTGACCCCACTCCTAATCTTCTTTCTTATTTGAAAACATCTGTTTACATGCTGTCTATTTTTATCCCGCAGTGGATGGATTGCTATGCTAATTTGATGCTGCCATATGGTTTTCCTCTGACTCAGTTGCATTGTGTGGAGTGCCAGATTGAGTCAGTTGACCCACCTATTTCAGCGAGAGAAATTGTTGGCGGTGGTGCAAGGAACTTTCTTCTCTCTTTCAACAGAATATGTATTTACTGTCATTTCTAACTGCAAAATCAAAAGGAACCATGTGATCATGCAATATAGAGAGATGGTTTAGTACCTATACGAGCTTGCTGCTTCTGTGCTTCCACCCCCTTTTGCAATGCTAGTACAAGCCGTAAAGCCAAGTAAAGGGACAAAATAGATATTCTGAGATTTGCATCCTCAATGGATTTGCAGTTGTCAGATGCCAGATAACTTACTTCTGAGCTTCTTGGTGTGCAATCAGCATTTTTCAAGTCCTCTTTATGATTAAGCTGCTTTATTCAGGTTTCAGATTTGCATAGTTTGAATACCTCAACAACCTTCTTAGAAAAAGGGAAAACTCTTTTGTAACGTGAACTTGAACTGGGATTGCAGTTCTGGAAGGTTACATGAAAAATACTGAATCTAAGCTGCCTCCGTAAGGAAAAGCTGTGATGTTGCTTATTGCAGGCTAAAGACAGATAACTAGAAAGACTTAGGAGAAGTACTTGGCACTAGTAACAGTGGTGAATGTCCTGCTATTCGAATAGGCTTGTTACAGAGAATGGGCACAGCCCCCTTGCTTCAGAGGGACTGTCAGATTTTGGGAAAGCCTGTAGAACTAATCAGGGATTTTGGCTGCCAGGAGTCTGTAACCCAGCTAAAGAGGTGGAACAGGGATTGCCTGTTTTCCTGCCACCTCTGGTGCAGAGGTGACAGACCTTTTCCATGTTACATGCCAAGAATACTTGGCTGTGTCACTCCGTGTACTCCTTCCTTCTGTATTCTGAGAATACAGCTTCTGTCAGCCACGAAGAGAAAAAAAGACAAAAGACTTTGTGTAGGAGCGCGGAGATGTGCACTGACATCTTTGTCCTCATGCAAATCTTTTGTTTGCCAAGCAAACCCAAAAGTATACTGGGATAGTAATAAAATAAAAATTCATCCCTGCTCTCGTGCTCCTGCGGACCCAGCAGTGTCTGTCGGGAGCGTTTTCACCCCGGCTGGGCGGGTGCTGACCCGAGTTTGGTGGGCGTGATGGTGTTGGGTTGACAGTTGGACTTGATGATCTTAAAGGTCTTTTCCAACCTTAATGATTCTGTGATTCTCCCAGTCTCTTGTCGCACGTGCTCTCGTGGGAGCTCCGATCGTTGCAGTAACGAAGGCCAGGTTTCTGCCATCGCGCTAGTACTTGGGATATCTGTCTATTGATCTGCAGTTGGTTGTGTGCACGGTGCTTGCTTTAGGGTCTAAGGAGTTATCTCAACTTCGAAAGAGAATAGCGGATGGAAGGGTGCTTAAATGCAGCAAGGGAAGCAGCGGTGCCCAGGGTAGTTAGTAACGTCGTGTTCCTTTCATCTGAAGTTACCTTTGCTTATTGGGAAAGTAAGTATTTGTTTCAGAGTTCTGTATTGTATTGTGAGAAAATCCATTAAAATGAATATGATCTTTGAAGGAGTATTGTCTGAACTGGTCAAGGATATTTGGCTCAGTTTTAAACTACAGAGTTCGAAAACTTGATAGAGAAAATCCCTACACTACGGCAGGTCTAATTTGTGATCAGAGTTTAATAAACTACATAATTTTGTAGTAGAGTTTTAAGGGTTTTTTTATTTGTCCTTCTGGTTTGTAAACCTCTAGATATACCTTTTCTTTCATCACTATACACAGGCACGTGTGTGTATATACAGTGATTTACACTTCTGCAAAAAAAAATAAAGCCAAAGCAAAATGTGTTTCTCTTCTGGCAAGTTGGTGAGGTGCTACAGAGAGATAGAACATGATTAAGAGCCGTATGAAAACTACGAACTAGTCGCTGTTACACATCTATTCAATAGCTGTTACGTGGTTTCTTTCAGTGAATAGAGGACTATGTATTTTCAAAAAAAGAGAAGATTCAGGGGCTTCGGATATCTTTACTGCCCTTCAACTCGGCTGCTAAAGATTATAATTTTTTTCCCCATTATTTTAATACTGGAGTTGTATGTCATTTTTACTCTTGCAGTGCTGCAAGCTGTTTGTGGCTACGTGGCTTCAGTAACAAACTAAATCTCACGGGTCTAAGGAAGGAAACCTGGAAACCTTCCCCACACATACACTTCAGGATGTCTAATCCAGGCGCCTGGTAAATCACGGTGCTTCACAGTTACCTCTTAAAAGTTTTGCTCTCTGACTTTATCTGTACCTTTGTGAGAGGAAATTAAGGGAAAAATATATGCTACAAAAACAATAAGGTGTGCTAATAACGTCCAGGTTAGATGAAACTGTCTTCTCGAGAGGTCTGGAGAGGTTAATTATAAATTTAGTTGTATTGAGCTCAGCCTAATATCAGCTGCATCATATAATTTATTTTCATTCCATATTGGAACATATCTAATCCATGTTTTTTTCCTTATAACATTTTTCATATATTAATCTCGGTTTTACATGTATTTTACCTAGCTTCATGCCTCACATCTAGTAGCAGAGTAATTTACTTGCAAGATGCAGCTGATTAGATAAAAGCTGCCACGGATTTCCTTTCTCTCCGCAGTCAGCTCGCGAGGCTAGAGGTGCAAACGTGTGCTGGATGTTGAAGAAGATATAAGCAGAGCGCTCGTTTTTCAGGCTGCGGTACCTCCCATGCAGTATGAGCCAGACTTCAGCTTTCTACCTGTCTCCTTCCCCAGGGTTCGACGCCTATTTTACCTCCCGCACCCTGGAGAACAACAGAAGGAACGTGTGGTTCGCAGAGTACTGGGAGGAGAACTTCAACTGCAAGTTAACCATCAGTGGGTCAAAGAAGGAAGACACAGACCGTAAATGCACAGGTAACTTCACTTACTTCACCCTCCCCATGCTGCTGGACGCAGGCTGCAGTGGAATGACTGCACAGCTGATGTAAGGAAGCCTGACGGGAGGCAGATTGAAAAAATAAATTGAATTTTTGTAGGTTGTACAGAAAATGGAACAGCAGCATCAGCCTTGCAGGACAAGAGAAGTAGATGGAAAGAG
>NW_010533600.1:6891-8712 GCF_000687285.1 Phaethon lepturus
ACATTCTTCTATTTCTTCCTTTCTCTGGCTGTCCATCCAGCAGGAAAGTCAATATTTTCCACAGGACCCAGAAGTACTTTTGTTTGAGTGCAGGGTAGCTTGGAGGTCTTTTGTTAGTTTGTTTGAGAGGGAGAATATTTCCACAACTTGTGCCTTGTCACCCATCTGCAAATTGGCCACCCACTCTGTCAAAGCTCCATCTGCTCACGGTCATATACCACCCGTGTGTGTTTGAACTTCGCTTGCGAAGGAAACACACCTGTAGGAAAGTATTAACCCAGAGTGAAGTGTTTCCATTTTAGGTAGCGCAAAATTGTTGATCAGATTTTTGTTCTCGCTAATATTATTTAAGAAATTGTGGTTAAATAAATTTCTGCGGCCCCAACTCAGTAGCACAGAAAATGCGCTGTCTGCAGCGCATGAACTGAGGTTCATGACCGTTAGCAGCGTCGTGTCTGACCTCAGGTATGTTCTGGTGGCTGACAGATGCACTCCTCTTTTCCTTTTACGAGCATTTACTGCACACCTTTTGAAATACCCTATTTTCCAGGAATTTCTGTTTCTGATCACATGGAGATTCAAGGAGTTGTTTTTAGTTACAGAGATGCCCAGGTAATGATGGGGGTGGTTTCGTTTTTAACCGAGTTCTGCACTTCTCAGCACAACCGTCGCCGTGGTGCGGGGTGATACACTTCATTAAACTTGAAGAGTTTATTTTGAAAGGAAATGATGGGCGAGACGCGTGTTCTTGGAGTCAGTCAGACGTGGGCCTGACCAAGTGCTACCAGATGATCCGCAGGGACAATAGCAGCATTGCCGCTTTAACGATCCTCTGCTGAATTAAGGTATTAGATTGAAGGTACCTGTCTAGAAAAAATATTTCTAAAACTCAAAAAATGTAGGGAGTCTGCCCTCGATCTGCCAGGTCCCTGGTGAGCCTGTGTTTGTGACGTGAAGGTCCGTAGCGTGGGGCTGGGGCGTCTGCGGAGGGCTTGAACTGCAGCGGATGAGCTTCAGCCAGAACGTGTCTCCTGGGATACAGGTGGTAAAGCCAACTGCTGCTGGATGTCCGCCTTGCCTCCCTTTGCCTTTCCTTCCCGCTCCTTTTAATTTTTCACAGCAGCAGTTTAAATGTGCTATGTTGAATAATTGCCTTGAATTTTGATCAAAGGAAATTAGTTCATAGGAGGATATGTTTTACTTCATTTGAAAATTGATGAGAACCTTCCATATTTCATATCATCTGCTTTTGGTTTCAGCTCATGGATGGGAGTAGGAGTGTTGTGCGTAGAAACGGTGCAGTTACCGCTGGGAATACACTGCTGTTAAATTTGGTGTTTGGAATCTCCCTCAAGGCTGGAATTTGACTAAAAATTGCTAAAAGATCTTGAGGATAATTTCTAAAAGTGTCTCACCACCCTTACTGTCCATGGCATTATTTTACTGCCATTGCTCACAGCCTGTGCCTTCTGATGTGACCATGAAAGCGGTGTTCTGCCTTCCCTTGGCATAGATTCAGCAGAAACATTTGTTTTCGATGGCTATCTTACCCTGTCAAGCTGAAATACCGCGTTATGGCTCGATATCTACCAAATGACGTGCCCTGACATCTTCCTTCCCTCTTCTACAAACTGAAGTAAATCGTGCATCAGAAAAAGCATTAGCTTTGAATTATATTGCTAGTACGAGAGTCCTAATGTCCCACTGATGTAATAACGTTATGAACGATCATCATCATTATTTTAAAATCTGATTGGTAATTTGTAATGCAGCGAGGCGCTAGGCCACAGGCCGTCGGTTCCTGTGCTGAGGACCGGCGCG
>NW_010533601.1:0-5731 GCF_000687285.1 Phaethon lepturus
GGGGCGGAACAATCTATTTTTGAACACAGCTGTTCTAATATTTAGCATACACGTTCGAGTTCTTACAGGACACTGAATTAAAGGCAGCGTTTGAGGCACATCTAATATGTGCAAGTGGACTGGGTGGGCAAAGCCCAAGCTGCACGCTTCTACACGCATGCCATTTTAAACTCGTTTGCGGGATCTGCATCTGTCTTCACTGCCACTCAGATGCCTCATGAAGCATGAGTTGTTTAAAGGGCCCAAATACCATCCACACAAATTTGCTCAGTTGGTATTGGCCCTTTTACACTAAACGCTCTTCATTAGGATTGTTACTGACCTATCTTCAAAGCCTTTTGAAATCACTACAGGGATACTGAGAGGATGAAGAAAGGAAAAAAGAAATTTGAAAGTCATACTGTAAATAGAAAAAAAAAGTCCTCACACCACTGTTCATATAAGACCCTTCTTCAAGTCTTTAGGAAATTAGCAAAGAGCCATTACATTTAAGGTAGTTAAGCAATACACCTACAAAGGCAGCCAGCACACTTTGCAGATGAGGGTGGGTAGTACAGTGTATAAAAACGTATGAAAAGTCAAAGACTGCCTGCTGGTACGGCCAGAGGACACAGTCTTTGTGCGGTTGCTCACTGCAAACGTGAGGTTGTCTTGCATGAAACCCTCCCTCTCCATTTCACGTCAGTGTTCAGTTCAGGTGTCCTTGTAACTTCTGCCTACACCACGCTCTGCCCCAGAACCTGCGACAGGTGGGATGATCCCCTACTTCACAGAAAAGACTAGTAGGTACACCTGATAAAATGGTTCCGTGTCAAACGACGATGCCAACAGCATTAAGCCGCTTCTGTGTAAGCTCATCCTAGTAGTCAGAGCACAAGAGAACAGGTGTGCTCTGCTCCGTATGAACAATGGAAAAGGGAATTTCCTTGATTTTAAGGAGGATTAAGATGTTCTTAAACAGATGGGCTAGAAGAGAGTAGCTCACGTCCTTGTTTTATCTGCCAAAAAGACTCTGAGATGTAGTGTAATAGAGAAAGAAGCAGGCAGGCTGTGTCTTAAGCCAGGATATCGAGCAGTGACTGGGCTTTTGCTGTCCAAGAAACCCTGCAACTCCTTAAAGGAGCTTTCAGCTTGAAGACTATGTGGTATTTGGGAGCCACAGGGAACAAAAGAAGGGTATCAAACCTGTTTTTACAGTCAGCAACTACAGGATCTGAAAGAGCTGATATTATCTGCCAACATGTTCAGCATTCCTGATAATATGATAGGTGAATCTGATGTTTTGTCTTTGGAAACAGTACTTCAAATGCTTCTTAGCAGGGGACTGAATATTACACCACTACATTATTAATAGTTGTGGGGACAGAATATTACACCACCACGTTATCAATAGTTCTGCAGCAGTCAGTCATCACCTATACTCATAGGTCTGAAGAATGGGAAAGGAAGTTCAGCAGACCTCCTTCACATTTTTCAACGCTGAGACACCAGTGTTTTAATCATCTCATTTACTAAAAATCTCAGGTGAGATCAGTATTGACCCTACAAATAAGTTTTAACCTAAACTCGCACATGTCCAGCTAATTTACAGGACCTTAGCCAAGACTTCTGATAACTTAGCAAGAGACCAGCTATGCACAACAGTATCCTAGCAATCTAATGAAAGCAGACATAATCGTCTGCAACCACACCATCATTTGAGAAATAGTTGTTGACCACAAACAAAGCCTCGACAAAACATCTTCACAGCTGTGGGAAGGCTGAACAAACCAATAGTCCTAAAGGTGATAGAGCAGGATGGTACAAATGTTGTACAAGACAAAAAGGCAAAGTGAACTTTTGTAGAAGATACTGGGATGGACTCTTTCAAACATCCAGACAGCAACCCAAGAACATACTCGAACCGCAGAGGCAGAGGCATAGGCATCTCCTAGGCCAATACCTGTAGAAAAACAGTTGTCATGCAAGCAAAGGCAGTATAAAAAAAAAAAAAAAAACAAAACATATTAGGAGGGGAACATAATATAACTGAAAAAAGTGCCACTTTTTGCACAGGTGGTAAAGAACTGACCTCCTGAGGAGTGTTCCCATGCTACGCATTCCCAGACAGTACAGGATGAGATGGTCTGGAAACAAATTGGCTAGTTGACCACGTCCTTCATATACACACCATCACAAATACAAATGCTTTTATGGATAATCCTTTGAAGAAAACACTACCTTTGGTATTCTCAGAAAGAGGACTCCAAATAGTGTCTCAAACATGGTTAAGGTGCCACTATTCAAAATAAGCATAAAGACGTTTAAGCAGTCATTTCAGGTCTGTCCAGAGGCCCACCTATGGAAGTATTTGGTATTCTGTAGCAGATAAAGAAAAATGGTATAAAGAATAAGGAAAGTACACAGTAACGCTTCCTCAATTTACTACCCCAAGCTCCAACAGTTTCTTGTTCAGAAACATCCTGAGCTATATGCCTACCCTGATGGTCTTCAGCCAATTCTTCATATATCTTTTTGCCCAGTCACTATAAAACCTTACACATATTCAGCACCCACACCACCTCACTGCCACCACGTTTTTTGCTTCAGAACCTGCCAAGAGCAGAACTGACCAAATTTCAAATTGTTATGCCTGGATCTATTCCGATTGCTCCGTCTGATATTAGGTTTTTGAACTGCGATCTCCTCTTCCTCATACCTCATAACAATAACTTTTCTTTCCCATTCCTGTCACTATGCATTGGTTGATACTGCAGTGACATTTGGTTGCTTACATTGAAGAGGTAACTTAATTTCATTACTTCCCAATTTTGAGCCAGAGGGTATTAAGATGTTAACATTTACCTTTTTTCATGTCCTTTTCAGTTTCCTGTGCATGTCACACTTCCCCTATGCATCTTCTAGGTTTTCCAGAATTTGAACCTGCCCCCTTCAGCTTTTACAAATCTTACCGTATTGAATTTCACAAGCACAAGGAAGGTAGAACGGAGACAGCAAAAACAAAAGCCATGTCTATCCCCCACCGTCTTTCTAGGGGATCTCCACTATGATAAGCTTTCAAACACACTCACGCTTTGAAAATTATTGCATCATATCATGTGTCCAGACCTCACTAGTCTTCCCGAACTCTTGTTTTTAATTTTTATACAGAGGTTGTCTGATGTTCATGGAAGTGCTTGCAAACATACTTTATTAGAGACTCAGTTTGACATTTTAAAATCAGAAACTAAATGGTCACGTTCAGGATGTTTATTAAAAGGATGCTCACGTATTCATACATGACTTAAGTCATCAATAGTTTACAGAAAAAGAATACCTACTCTTACACAGATGTGATGTTAGCATTTACTTACAAATACAAGAACAAAGGCTGCCAAAGAGCAGATAAAGCCTAAAAGGCCCAGAGGAGAGGCCCAGTTCTACCTTTGGATGGAAACTACCTCCAGATGTCAAATGAAGTTAGTTTGAAGGCAGCAAGATAAGTGAAAGATGCCGCAGCACTAAGGGGAGGCGGCGAAAGTAATACTCAGGGAAGACAGACTGATGGAGCTGGAAACCATGCACTTCAGCGAGCAGGCAGCCATGGAACAGGCACAACTGAGGCAGCAGAGAACTGAAGACAGAAAGGTAGAGAAAGGACAACTCTGTGGCAGCAAGGACACCAGCACTGTCCCAAGAAGCAGCCAAAAAGACACAACACTTACCTGATTTCTCATCTATAAGATGGTTAGCTACAGCCTCACTAGGTGAAGCAAAAGCTTAATTAACTCCGAAGGCCAGAGAGATGTCTGACTTACAGGAAATGCATCCAGTGTCTTGCTACACAAGGAAAACACTAATCTAAATGATCAGGCAAACTAGGGCACACCTTTGCTACTAAAAAGATTCAGGTGCAAAATAGCACCGCATTACCTAGAACACCAGAAAAAGGATCACGCTGGTATTAAAAAAAAGTGGAAAGTTAGAAACTACAGTAAGCTACATCCTAAATAAAGACTAATAAAGAATTGTAAAGTGGCTAGGAAGTGTCTTCTAATTTTTTTTTTTTTTTTTTGGAAGCTTGCAAATAATTCAAAGCAGCAGCCCCTCTAAATTGAAATTGTGGTTGACGGGCTAAGAAAATGCTAAGGAAGTGAAGTTTTCAGACACAGATAAACTGCCCTTGAAAAAAGTTCCCCCTGCAGAGTAACCTCGTTTACGTAGGTGCAGAAGTGGATAGACACTAGGCTGGTGGTCAGGAGAAGCAGCTCAGTTTACCTGACAGAAGCAGTGTCACTGTTGAAGGGGTCTGTGGTACAAAGTCTTGCTGGGAAACAGGAAAACCAGATGATCACCATCCCTAATAACAGTAGTACTTGCACCACCTGTTTCAAAGCAGTTAGCTACAGCAGCTTGAATTTGCACCAAGTATGGTGAAACAAATCCAGTCAACTTGGGACTTCAGAGTTCACAGAAGTAGCATACCAAGTGTCATATATGGATGGAATTTGTTTTCCAGAAGGACCACATACTTTCAGACTGGTGATACTAGATTGTTATTACACACTGATATTATTCACAATATAGAAGCATGTTAAAATCAGCTGGGTATAACAAGAGCTAGCTTTTCTTGATTGTTTTGTAGGGACTTAAGAATGCAAGGAATGAGCTCTGCCTTCCTGGAGAATAGAGAACAGCTGTTAATTACAGTTCTAAGTTACTCAGTAGAGTCCAAGATATTGAGAAAGATGTGTAAAATGAGATGCAAACCTCCTCCTCCCTCCCTGCCCCCCGTATCAGCCACAGTGAAATACAGAATTACCAGAGGAGCATACGGACACTTATGAGTAAAAAGAGCAGAAACCCTGGAGAACTGGAAATATTCTTCAGGAATCAGATCCCAGTAGCACAGGCAACCAATGGAGAAGAGGTGACCTAGAGCAAAATCTCTGGACTCTCACTACATGCATTTTAATTACGTTGCAATTACTAAGTCCACAGACAAACTGAATACCTAGAAGACTAGGCTTTCTGAAGGGATGAGAGTTCCCACTTGTGTAGCTGTATTGGTCCTTGTCCCAAATGATGGATCATGCTTCTCACTGCTGTGAAAGAGGAAATGAGAGAGACCAAGACCTAGAGAGAGAGCAGCACAGAAGATAAGGGAGGGTCAGTGCTGAACTCTCATCCAGAAGGATGCTGCACAGCAGAGACCCCATGCAATAGAATGCAAGTGTTCAGAAGGGGAGCAGATGTGCAGCAACAGATACAGTAGGATTTTTATTACAATATGTAAGTTATAGACATTTTTAGAAAACTCTGAAGCAGAGTACTCGTAACCTAAGGAATAACAAAAATTGAAGTAAGTTGTAGCTAAAAGAAAGCTCTTTTGCAAACCAGGTGCAAACAGAAGTCTCCAGGTAGGCATGCTATACTCTTCTCAGTTTCTGCATAGCATAAGACGATGCCTACCTACAATTTAACAGAACTTGCTATGTTTCAACACATTTTTAAAAACATGTGCATATGCACATTTGGTCAAGCATTAACAGAATCACAGAATCACTAAGGTTGGAAAAGACCTTTAAGATCATCAAGTCCTACCATCAACCCAACACCACTATGCCCACTAAACCATGTCTCCAAGTGCCACATCCACACGTTTTTTGAACACTACCACTGATGGTGACTCCACCACCCCCCTGGGAAGCCTGCTCCAAGGCTTGACCACTCTCTCCGTAAATAAATTTTT
>NW_010533602.1:0-3037 GCF_000687285.1 Phaethon lepturus
GCCGGCTCGGGCCCTAGCTGAGGCCTCGCCCTCTGCGTGCTTGTGGGCCGCGAATCCGCCTTGGCCTGGCCGTAGCGGCGTTTTCCCCCCACCCAGGCTTTGATAAGTGCAACCTGATGCCTTTCGGCCTGCCGGTTTGTCCAGAGAGCCGCTCGGCTCCGAGCTGGTGCACAGTAGCAGCAGTGAGGCAGCGTGCTTCAGTTGGGCCTCGCTGGGGCTGGACGGCAGCTGGCGAAGCAGAGGAGGGAATCCAGCTACTTGCAGCGAAGTTCCCGAGCTCAAGCCTCACACATACTTGAGAGTCGTGTGAACTGTTTGTGGAAAGCCTCCTGCAAGCGCTCCAACAAATAAAACCCAGGCTCAAGCAGAGTTGCCACATTTTAACTAATAACTGATACTTGAAAGAATGGTAGATTCAACCACACCTGTACCTGGGATTTTTGACAAGACTAAAGGAGTTAGATGTGCAGATCCTCATGATGACAATAGGTTGGACACTATCATAATAGCAGATTATTAAATGCATTGAGCAGTGCTTTTAGACTGTTACCCATTGCCTTTAATAAATATTAAATACATGTGATTGGAAACAGTTATTTTTATCTTTTCAAATTTCACAACAGAGGTAGTAAAGCAATTCAAAGGTCACAAGAAGTGCACCAGTGTACTAAACGACAGGGCTGTTCAGAAAAGCACACATGTAACAAACATCAAATACCTGAAATGGGTACTGTGTTGCTTATCTGCCCTGCTTTGCTAGCTTGAGGAATAACTTGAATGTCTTGCTACCTGAGGCTTTAAGCACACAAAAGAAAAGGCGAAGCTTCAGGCATAAAATATAAGCAGCCATATTTCCAGACCACCTCTTTCAAGCAGTGGTGAATGCAAATGAAAACAACATAAGGAAGGAGAAGTGCCATAACACTGTTTATATCCTCCCACCTTCTAGCAGTCCGTGCTTTAAGGCTTTTCTGAGACAAAAATAACTGTATTTGATGGCCATTTCTTTCCATTTTTGTTCTATTTATGCTCTTAGGATCTAAGATACCATGACAATGTGTTTCACAGTTTAATTGTACACTACCTGAAAATCACCTCCTTTCATTTTCAACACATTGCCTGGTTAGAACAAGGGACATGAAACAAAATGAGTTACTAGAAATGGTAAGTAATCATTTTCTATTTATTTTTACCCTTTATGGACATTAATACCTTCTAAGTCACCTCCTTTGTAAAGCAAAGCTGTGGTCTATCTCATTCTTTCTCCTTTAAAAGTAATTCCACACTTCTGATTATTCTTGCCATTTTCTCCTTATTGACAAGAAATGCACACAATAGTCAAGGTCAGGGCCCCACACAGATTTACACAGTGAAGGCATAAAGATGTTTTGATCTCTTGTGTATTATTTCCTAATGATTTTTCCTTTTCTTTTTTTTGCTAAGAATGGAGCAAGATTTTCAAAGGATAATACTAGACGTTTCCATGATCTCTTCCTCAAAGGTAACACCTACATTAAGCTTATCTTTGTTTATGAATAGGCATAGCTGTTCTACCCCTCAGCAATCTGGAATACCACCTCGATCACTTATTATTAATTTGCTCTTTTGTAGCACTTCAATTTGACTAATTAATACTATCCCTGCAAATTTCTAACAGAGGATCCTCTGCGTTTTTTGTTTCAGTATGGGGTTACTGATTTGATACAGCTTCTTTAAGATTTGTCTACCAAAATACTCATTTTAATGCTCTATACCTATTGACCCTGTAGACTTCCTGCTTCTGACGAGTCTGAAAAAGGTTTTTGCAAAGGCTGTGAAAACAGCAAACTGTCTGATCTTTTCTTGTTCTTCCCTTTTACATTAAGCTTAACACAGCTTATGTTGACATTTTTTGTTTGTATATAATTCAGTGGTTCCTTTATTGTGCTGTCTCACCTTGCTAAAGTTTAAAAGAATTTAAAAGACTGAACAAACACAAAACCTCATCTCTGTCTTGCCTGCATGCAGTTAGTCTGCAAGTAACTCCTTTTGATTTCCTCTTTGAAAAAAAAGGCATTTTTGTGTTCCACCCCTTTAAGTTAAACATCAATTTTCCTGGTCTCTTCTTTCGTTCAGCCAACATACATGAAGCAAATGAACACAGCTTTGCAGAGCTGTGTAGGTATGAAACTGAAATCCACATCCTAGTATTAATTTTGACAGTACTGATACACATTTGCTTATATGTGAAAAAGCTCTTTTGTTTTGATTAAAGCAATGTATGCATTTGGATTATAGATGTACCCATATGCCTGTAGACTGTTAGAGCTAACATTGGCACTGAAGTTTACTTGCTACCAGTCATTGTTCTTACAGTCATAATTGGGATCTCAGGTGCTTTGGTCATGCTCCAGCAGTTTAAGGTAAGTTTCTAGTTTTGCATGACTTGATACAGCATGGAAATTCCAGAATTCCTAACCAGCATGGAATATTGTTGCTCAGTAAGGAAAATAATACGCTTTTACCATCCAATGTCTCCGAAAACCTGCACGCTAGCAGCTAATGATACACTGTTTCACTACACAAAGCCTTTTAAATACGACTTTTAATAAAGGTTCCTATCACGCACAAAAGCCATCGTGTTACCCCGCACTTCCCAAACTGACCTACACCACCTGCCAGTTTAACACAAACTCTCCAGCTGCACAGCCCGGTTCACGGAAACGCCATCTCCGCCTATCAGCCAACACCCCCAGGCCAGGCCCGCACGGTCAAGTGCTGGAACTTTCCCCAGCTCCACCCACCCGCCAGAGGCCAGCCCTCCCGCCCCTTAATTTGGATGGTGAGCAACAGGCGCCTCCCTTTCAGGGTGACGAAGGCGGAACCAGCCCGAGGTTTATCGCGCCGCCATTTTACGCTGCCAACTGCCTTCAGCAGCGGAAACGCTCTCCAGCCAGACCCGAGTACTGCCCGGGGGAGCTCAGCCCCCCCAGGGCCCCAGCCGAGCACACCCTCGGGCGGTGGGCAAAGGGAGGCGGCACAGGCCGGGCAGGGCGGC
>NW_010533603.1:0-1083 GCF_000687285.1 Phaethon lepturus
AGGTTCACACGGGCCCATTCCTCGAGCATGTACCTTCTTTGCTTCTCATTTCCCCCATGTAACTGGTGACTGATGACCAGAGAGAATTGCTGAGCCTGCAGCAATTCTCTTTCGGACTATTTTATGTGTTTAACTCTTACAGTCTTGGAGTACTGCCCTAGAGGCTGCTGCAGTGGAGGTCTGCTCTTACTCTGACTGCAAGAAGAGCTTGACGAAGCATGGATTCAGAGCTTGCGATTGAACAGAAGGAAAGACTGTGCCAGCGCATGCCAGCTTGTGCTCCCTCTTTGGTAAGTCTGTCCAAACCACCTGCAACTCACAGTGCTTGTGGATGACAGCAAGGCAGGGCGAGGGTCCTCTGGCTCCATCACACCGACCACCTGAGAAAAGGTGCATGTTCTTACTTTTGCAAAAGCTGATGCGATGAGAAGCCTTTGCAATATTAAAAAAAAAAAAAAGAAGAAAAAAAAAGAAAAAAACAACCAACAACAACAATCCCAACAATCCCACAAGTCATGTAAATAGTTACACCATCAGTAAGTTCAGTAAGAGGTTTGGAAAGAGCTGCCCATGTTGTGGATATATTTTGTGAGTGTTTTGATTTGGCTGAGGTCCTGGGATGCTTTTTCTCTTCCTTTCTGCATTTTTTTCAGCAACCACAGACCACTTAGCGTTTCTTGTTACGTATCTGGCTTTATTAACATGAGGCTTGGTTACTGCTGCTCTCCAGACCACCTTGAGCAAATGGCTGCCAACGAAAAATGGCATGTGCCTTCCTCTGGCAGGACAGGCCAAGCTGCTTTGGGCTTGCAAATCAGCACTGACGTCTGAGGCTTTTCTGTTCAGTGGCACAAGTGGCTTGAAGTAATAGAAAGTCATGGTCTTTACATTAAAAAAAAAAATTGTTTGAGTAGGATTTCAGAACAGAAGCATTAGCTCCGTTTTCTTTTTCCACAGCTAAAAGATGTTATTTGAAAAAGCTGCGTGTTAGAGGGATTATTAGGTGTGTTTGTCAGGGATTTGGTTGCCGAACGTCACTAACTTCCCCGGGTTTTGAAATCTGAACAACTCGCCACGTGCCAT
>NW_010533604.1:0-4047 GCF_000687285.1 Phaethon lepturus
GCACTCTACCTGGCCCGAATGCGAGGAAGAAGGCTCTCATGTCCATGAGCTCGTTGTCGTAGCCGTGCCAGCCGTTCTGCCAGGCCTCCTTCTTCCCCGTCCCGTTCTCCCAGAAGGGCAGCTTGTCCCTGCTCTGGGTGACAAGAGCAGAGCAGGGTTAGTGCCTGCCTGCCGGGCTGTGAGGGACACCTCACCTTCTGCCGTGAGCACGAAACGGCACAGACCTATGTGACACGTGTCAGCAAGGCGGTGTCCCGCTCCGGCCGCGCGCCAGCAGTGCCGCTCTCCCGCCCGGCACCGCGCGCTCCCGTGGACTTAATGGTCTGTTGTTCTGCCCAACATGCCATAGAATCATAGAACAGTTTGGGTTGGAAGGGACCTTTAAAGGCCATCTAGTCCAACCCCCCTGCAGTGAGCAGGGACATCTTCAACTACATCAAGTTTCTCAGAGCCCCGTCCAACCTGACCTGGGATGTTGCCAGGGATGGGGCATCTACCACCTCCCTGGGCAACCTGTGCCAGTGTTTCACCACCCTCATTGGAAAAAATTTCTTCCTTAGATCTAGTCTAAATCTGCCCTCTTGTAGTTTAAAACCATTACCCCTTGTCCTGTCACAACAGGCTCTGCTAAAAAGTCTGTCCCCATCTTTCTTAGAAGCCCCCTTGAAGTACTGGAAGGCTCCAATAAGGTCTCCCCGTCTTCCTCTCTTCTCTTCTCCAGGCTGAACCACCCCAACTCTCGCAGCCTGTCCCCACAGGAGACGTGTTCCATCCCTCGGATCGTTTCTGTGGCCTCCTCTGGACCCGCTCCAACAGGTCCATGTCTTTCCTGTGCTGAGGGTCATAGCAAAAGAATCCCGTTTTGCTCCATTTAATCAGTCAGCCTAAACAATACAAATATGACCCTGACAATATATTTTCTAATTATTGTTATTTCTTCTCCCTGCTTGTTTTAGTGTTAAAGCAATGAGGTTCCTTCCCAGGAACGCAGGCTCAGACCTAAGACGGTCCCTCTGTCCCTAGCATAGACTGCGCTCAGTTTTCTTTCCCTGCTCAGTGGATCCATGCTTTAATAATTTGTCGTCATAATTCTTGTTTTTCCTTGCCCATATTGCACTTAAGTCGTACTTCTCCTGCCCCATATTAATAGCTCTTACCAGACTACCTACAACAGTGCCGTATGCCGGCCCCCTCGGGAGCAGCAATCCCTAGGCATGGCTCAAAGTGCTGGACCAGCCCTCTCCGTGAGTCTCTCTTGTCCCATGCTCCCTAGGGATGGCAGCAGATATCCCCAAAACTATGGCAGGAATTTCACTCAGACGAAGAACATCAGCTGACAGTTCGTTAGACCCCTGGCATTAATTTCTGCGACGGTTACGGAGGAGAAGCTACAGTTCCCTAAAGTGGCCAGGTCTGGGCTTCATGCTCCGTCATGGGGGCACAGGAGACGCCCCAACAAAATCTCCCGCGTTCCCACCCCGGGCAAGTGGTGGCACAACCCCTTGCAGATGGTGAAGCAGAGTGACTGAGGGTCCCTTTCCTTTTACAAACATGTATTGTGTCTGACTTTTGCTTTCCTCCTCTGCCCAAGAAGAAAACTGACTGTGGGCAGGAGCACTGAGGTTGGCGACGATTATGGCTATGAGGTGTAGCTCTTCCAACTGCCTTCCAGGGGGACCCCCGGAGTATCCCTTGCGTTTCTTCGTATGCAACAGTCAGCAGATGTACCAGATAATTAAACAACTTTAGCTGACAAATTAAATCTCTTTCCTTGTGCCCATCTATTTCTCTGACAGCATTCAGAGGAAGCCAAGGAGAAAAAATAGACTCCTTCCCCTCTTCCTACCATAGCACCTCATGCTCCGGCTCTGCTTACGGCACTTCCCGAGGACTAATGGCCACCGGGCTGCTCAACCTTAGGCAACCTGTACAGCATTTGTCAGCATCAGCTCCAGACAAGGCAAGTCACGTCTAATGTGTGGTGTTCCTGTGGCAGTGTCATGACGTCGCTGAAGCGAAACCTCTCCACCGTCCTGTCAGACGTTGTGGACTCAGCTGCTTCCCCGGGAATGTCAAAAGCAGGAGGTAGCGTGCCTTTCCATCACCCGCCCAGACATGGGGGGTACCTACTCACAGATAGACGTGCAGTCAAAGGCACAGTCGTTTCCATAATTTTTGCTGCTAGTTGGGCCAGAAAACATACTGCTTGCTTTCGCAATGGCAGACAAAGTCAGGGCTCCTGAAACGGAGCCGTTAACATCAGGGGCTGTGCCAGCACCTCAGCGCTGCCCGCCCAGAGCATCAAGTCGCACCAGGGGAAGTTTGGATTGGATATTAGGAAAAGTTTCTTTACTGAGAGAGTGGCCAAGCGTTGGAAGAGGCTGCCCAGGGAGGTGGTGGAGTCACCATCACTGGAGGTGTTCAAAAAACATGGAGGCGTGGTACTTCCGGAGATGGTTTAGTGGGCATGGTGGTGTTGGGCTGATGGTTGGACTTGATGATCTTAAAGATCTTTTCCAACCTCAATGATTCTGTGATTTACAGCAAACCCCACAAAGCCCTGGGGATCCTTTAGGGCCAGAGTGCCAGCAGCACCCCGTCGTGCCTGCCTTGACAAGCCCAAATCGGACAGAGGCCTCAACTGAGATGTTTATTTTTCATGCTCAGCCTGAGCTTAGGCTGGCGTTGCTCCTCACGGGTGCAGCAGGCGTCTCCGGGACTGCTGACGACGGACTTTTCCCTGCGTGTCCATGGCTAGAAGCAGTACAGCGACTGCTTCCTAAACTTGGGAAAGCTCACTGGGACGGGCAGAGGGTGAGCACGCAGCCCTGAGGACTAACACTGTTGTTGCACACAGGAGAGCGGCTGGGGGAAGTTCTGGCTCAAAGGATGGGGACCACTCACTCATGTCAGACAATATTAGTAGATTCCTGACCAGCTTCGATACAGCCAGAGGTGCGTGACACCCCTCCTCATCCTGCTTTAAGCAAAATGCAGACAGGCGTTTGTTCCTACACTCCTTGCTGGGAAAAAGAACAACTTTCCAGATACATCCCCTTTGTCTCCCTCTCAAAAAAAATTATTTCCCAGCCCCTCCCTTTTCAGACAGCTTATAGCTATCCACTAGCCAGCAGAGAGCTAAACCACCTGTGAGCGTGATAGGGAAGGGCTGCACATCCTCTCTTCAATGGTTTGGGCAGGAAATATAATAGAAGGCTCAATTATTGCTTTAAAAATATGACAGGAAACTTTCATTTTCACATCCCATTCGCAGACAATAAAAATGTACCGAGGAGAAGGAAAAGCTGACAGCATTAATGAGAGGACATTCTTGAAAATCAGAAACAAAGGGAAGGAATGGGCAGAGAGACAGAAATAATTACCATAGCAGCAGTGCTTGCTGCACTGTTATTAAGGTTTGTCAGCGTTTCAATGATTTTTTTAAATTGCTTTTTTTCTTTAACAGAATATGCAAAAAATGTTCCATATTGAACTTCTGTACGAAAGATTTTAGTTGTAATTTTTAAAAATAATTTCAGAAAAAATGTTTCAGATTCCTGCTTTACAAGTCTGAATCTTAACTCTGGCTTCTTTATTGTTTTTTTTAACCAGAAACTCGGTGCTCACTCATCTGTACTCAAAAACAATTGGGTTTTTTTAGAAACGCATTCTTATGCAGATGTAGAAATGATTATCCTGAAGTCAGGCTGGCTAGTGAGAAATGTGGCTGTGTGGACCGCCTTGAGCAAAGCCTGGTATCTCTGAAGGTCACGAAAGAAGATGCTCAGCTGAGTTAGTTACAATAATCTGCAAGGCGATGTGACCTAATGACGGTGCTGAGACACCATGAAAAAACAGGGCTCCTTCATTCTGTCACCAAATTACTTACTAATGTATGGCCCTGGGCAAATCATTTAGTACTGCTCCTCAATTTACCCACTTATAAGATATGTAAGTTGCCTCACCCTCCGAGCTGTAGTGGGGTGCAGTTAATATCTGTAATGTGGAGATGCTCAGTAGCAATACAAGTATGAAATAATAATAATA
>NW_010533605.1:0-475 GCF_000687285.1 Phaethon lepturus
GGGGCCGCGGCAGAGTGCCGCAGCTCGGCGCCGGGGGCGAGTTTATCATCAGGGGACCTGTCTGCTGGAGCACCCGGCCGACCTGGGCAGATGCTGGCCCCGCAGCACACGTTTCTGGAGAACGCTGAGCCGTCGGAGGGCCAGGCTGGAAGGGACCCGAGGAGGTCGCCGGGGCCAGCCCCCGTCCAAATCAGGGCTATCGTGTGAGGTCAGACCTCGCCTGCAGTCTTGGGCAAACTAAACCGTGTATGTATAGTTGTATATTCAAATATTTCAGCAATTCACTTTAATGCCATCATTCCAGCTGTTCTGCAATTATGCATGTTAGTTAAATACGCATAAGCCATCGCAGAAACCTAGTACCTCCGTAGGCTGCCACGTGTCAGAAAAAGAGACAGTTTTAGCTGCTGAAAGAGCACTCTTTTGTGAATTTTTTCATGCTATATTCAAATCCACTTGCAGCACAAGAATTCCA
>NW_010533605.1:533-1190 GCF_000687285.1 Phaethon lepturus
AACTCACTTTACGGCAGCAGCAGTGTTTAGTACGTATCAGTACCATTTTTCTGATGATTTTGAAATGGGACATTGAGCGGTAGTTACTTTTCATGAGGCAGGAATTCAGACAAATTATTTCCCAGACCCAGAGCCAGCCCTCACTTACATGGGTTTAAATCCGAACCGACCCAGCTGGAGCTGCTCCCATGTGGTAGCACTCTGTTCATGAGATCCAAAATTAACCTTTCACAGCTTTGTGTGCTGGAATGGTGAATCGAAAGTAACGCCATCCCTGGAAGGTCGGGGGTGTGGGCAGGGGAGCGCTCGCAGCGCTCGCAGCGACGCTTGCCCTCTGCCCCAGCCTGAGCCCAGGCTCCCACCTGCCGCCCGACGCGCGGGCGCCGACCCCAGGCCCGTGGATAAGGTACGGAACGGCCCAACCGAGCAGTCGGTGCGTGGGGATGAAGCACGCCCGTCTCGCAGCGTGGCTGAAACCAGGTGTTTCTGTGTGCGCGACGTCACAGCAGCGGGCAGCAGACGTCGCTGTTTAATGGTTCACTTCTGAAGCAATCGGCGCCGACATGTCTCCAAAGCCACGGCTCTTGGGGTTGACCGAGGCGAAGCCAGGAGCTGGCGAAGCCGCGCCGGCACGGGCTGAGGGGCAGCCGGCATGTG
>NW_010533605.1:1252-1823 GCF_000687285.1 Phaethon lepturus
AACGGGGCTCGATAGCCCCCGGTGGGCAGCGGCTGGTGGCCATTTTCGTCCAGATTGTTTTCCCTTTGTAGAAGGCCAATTCGTCAAAAGCCAATACATTTCAGTGAAGACAGTCTGTTTTGATGAATTTCCACGTCAGCAAAATACCCAAATAAAAAATGATTCATTAATGTCACCCCAAGCTGACATTTTCAGAACGTTATGTCTAGGTTGCCATGTAGGAACTTCATTATTTTGAAATGTATTTCCTTTTGTATCAGAAAAGGCCATTTTTAAAAAGTTGAATTGGAGCACAGTGCTTTGATTCACTAAAAAGTCTACCCCTACCCCAACCCAGCTCTCATTTTAGGAGAAATACGGAAACATTAACTTTCACTCAGCATTGGGACAGACGTTAACCAGCGCTGCTGGGCAAGGGCGGCATTTTGTACCCCACAACAGGAGTTGTGGGTCTGATGGCAGCGCAGCCAAGGCTCTGCGTGGCCAGCTTGCATGGTCAGAGGGGCCGTGTGTGCCCGGGGCTGCATGTGTGTGTGCCCGGGGCTGCGTGTGTGTGTGCCTGGGGCTGTGC
>NW_010533606.1:0-5048 GCF_000687285.1 Phaethon lepturus
TTTCCAACCTTAGTGATTCTGTGAAATCATTCCTCAGTTTGACTGGGAGCAGTGTTCTGCACTTTCCCTTAGAAGCCGTTCTTTTAAATCTTGTTCTGCTGTTTCTTCTGGTGTTTACACAGGTATTTTCATTCATGCTTCAATCTTAATCATAACCTGTTATAGTATTTCTGTTACAAATCTCTATAATCTTCCCCCTTTCTGCTGTGCCACCGTGCTGTTCTGAGCTCTGAAATCTGTGATTAGACCCATCCCTGTAGGATATGTGGAGGTCTTTGCTGCAGCCAGGCTCTGCCCTGGTGGGCAGCTTCCGCTGTTTGGCAGGGTCCTCAGCCATCTCACCACAGCCCTGCCAGGTCCAGGGCACTGCACCTATTGCTTATGTTAGAGGCCTTGTTGCGGCCTGAAAGGAGTCGTTTAGGACGACCTCCTTCCCTGTGAGACCAACGACCAAGTTCGTGACCCCCCTGGACTGAATTAAGGTGAAATGACACCAGCTAACCAATTTAACAATTTAATAATACAAAATGCAAGGCATGAGGTTACATAAATGACTCAATGGCAACTACTCTAACTAAATAATTCAACTAAACAAACAAGTCCCCTACAGCACATCTTTGACAAAGAGAGGAGAGAGAGAGGGAGAGAGAGAGAAAGGCAGCAAAGAAGATACCACCACCTGTGGATCCAGCAGCGTCCCGTTGGTCCTCTTGATGCTCCTTGGTGGTGGGAGTCCTCCTTTTTTCTTCTGATGGTGTCCTTTTTATACAGTCCGAGTTCCACAATCTCCATCTGCATGCATATACAACAGGCTGCATGCATATGCAACAGGCTGGTTCAATCAGGCAATGGCATCTCTGCAGGCCTTGGTGTCTCCTCCTGGTCATTGTGCAGGCTGATTCAATCAGGCAAAGGCACCTTATCTCGGTCTTTTCTGGGGTCCACTCTGTATCGAGGCATGTTCAAGCTTTTGTATGAAAAAAAAGGTGTGGGTTCCTCGGAACTGTGAAATGTTTAAGACAGAAACCGCATATTGGTCTGCCACAGGCCTGTCACTGCGGAGGCTCCCAGGGTTGCTTTTGTTGCCCACTTTGCAGTAGTAGAGTTGTTAGCAAAGGGTGACGCTGCCTTTCCAAATGCTAAAAACTTTAAAAAGGCAAAATAAGGACCTCGGTGCCTGCTACCAGATGGGGTAACCAACCTGTTCCTTGCAGTGTGTTTATGTGTGGGAATTATGAGAGCAAGATCTATTAACAAGCCTGGTGCTAGCCCAGTGTTATTTGTATGGGCATAATGGAATCAGTATTTCTGTCCAACTCACCTCTTGGTTTTAGCAAGAAGCCCAGGTGTGAGAAGTGTTGAGGCAGTAGTGCAGAACTGCCCAAGTCCCAGGCCTCATTTTGGATGTGAACGTTTGCAAGCGAGTTCTCTGCTTGGCAGGTGCTTTTCCAGCTGGCCCTGATGAACTGGAATGAAATAAAGTGTTTTAAAACTTGAGATGTTGCAAATTAGCGGAGGGTGGCCAAGCTCTGCAGTGCAGTCACTGAGGCACAACGAGAAATCTGCTAATTAGGCAAGAGCTCGTCTCACATTGCCAATTCGCTACAGACTTCTGAGATTACACCATGTCTAAAAGGTGCAGGGCAACCCCATCTTGCAGGCCTGAGCTCAGCAGGGCTCTCATGCACTCTTGCTGAGGCATGACTTGTTTGGGTTTTTTTTACATTTAAACCTAATTCTTTATTATTTGCCTAAAACTTGTTGAGCTTTCTGTGCAAGGACAGCAGCAGAGTTATAGCTGTTCCCCCTGCCAAAACCTAATCTCAGCCTGGCTATGATGTTGCCCTAGAACATACTTGTGACACTTTGATCTGCACTTGAGCCCCTACTAAGGTCTGTGGTTTAGTGCCATTTAGGCAAAAGAAGGTCGTATGGAGCAGGCATGTTTTCAGGCATCTGCAACTGCTCGACTGTGTATCTACCAGATCTAGGCTGAGCGAGGTGCTGGTGGTCCATTTCCCCCCAGATTCACTGCAGGGGAACAGTCAGCCCTGTAGCCAGTTCTAGCTGTCGGCAGTCAGATAGGCACTAGCCAAATCTGCTCACAAGTGGGTGTCTCCCATTTCAGGAACGTGGTAAAACTCTCTTTGTTGGCCGTCTGGTATCAGATGATACTGAAGAATGGACTCTTGACCTCTTCTCCTGACTTAACAGGCCTGGGATGTTTCAAGAGTTCATTCCTCTGTGTAGCTGAGGTATTCTCAGAGCTCTGCTTCTTGAGAGCTTGGATGAGGCTGCATAAAAACACTTGGGTGCCAGAAGGTAATAGGGCTGAGGGCATTTGGGGCAATGGAAATACGTGGTAGGAGGATACAGTTATGTAACAGTGAAGAAGGAGCTGCCTCATGGGATAGAGGAGGAACAAGGCTAAATGGAGCACGCAGGAACATGGTGTTGAGTGGTTCAGGGTCGGTGACTCTTCAGGTCATTTCAGAAAGTGATTTTAACCGTCTTTCTGCTGGGCAGTGGCCTGCATTTGTTGTGTTGCTGCTTCCCTCAGTGCTGTTGACCAAGTGGTATTAATCTTCACTATTTAGGAGCCAGTGAACATTTTGTTTACAGAAATAATAATAATGAAAAACTACCAGATAAATCCGCAGAGGTTGAATATTTACTTGGAGACTGCAAAAAAGAGCCAAAGGGCCCAACTTAAATGCAGACTAGCTATGTTCTTTTGTGTCTGTTCAAATAACTGTGCAAAGCAATCAAAATCCAGAGACAGTGAACAGAGGTGCAATTGGTGGCACGGTTTTATATTAAAAGATTTTAATTTGCATTATAATTTGCCATTATCGTAACCTTTCCTTGGCTGCTTCTCAACTTTTCCAAACTTTTTAACTGTTAGGACCTAAGTTCTTTTCACTAAATGCCTTTTTTTTTTTTTTTTTTTTTTTGTTATGTGAAGGTTTCAGCCAGAGTATTTCAGTTGTTTGCAAGACACAGGTCAAAAAACACATTGTTCTGCTCAAACTGAAAAAAATCAAAAATTGGATGACCTGTTCTTTCAGAAGCCCTAATTCCCTTATATTGTAAAGGATGGACTTGCAGTGTGGTGACAGGTAGCCTTGAGTCATAAATGCTGCCATGAAAATAAGCTCACCTGTATCTATATATGAAATATTTGAAGAATCGCAGTTTGTACATGCTCAGGAGAAATTCAGATAGCACCACAGACTCCATCCATGCTGAACAGGTCTCACCTGGGAATGCAGCAGTTCCTCTGTAGCTGCCTCTAGGTTGAGCACCAAGCCAAGAAGGGAGTACCAAGGCCTTCTCACCTAACTTAACAACCTGAAGGAAGTATCTAAATTAAAATGATGGTTTCCTTCTGTTCTTTCTAGCTAGTGGCTCCTCTAAGACAGAAATTGTCCTCCGGAAGAGCCTCTTTGTTGCCAGTAACTACAGAAGACATCCTGGCAGTACAGCCTTCTAACTGAGGAGCCCCAGTCAGGTTGGGATTTAAGTGGGATGAATCCAATCATTTCTGCAGGACTCAGTGCTGGTGTTTAGGTGTGACAGGAGGTACAAGAGAGGAAAGAAGGAATAGTGAGACTGGAGGAATCCATAAGGGCATGAGGTTGCACCAAGGGGCAGGAAGGAGGGAGCATATAGTTTACTTTTTAGTAGTGCTGCTTTTTTGAGGTTTGAGAAACAGTTTTAAGACCTTCTGGGCAACCGAAAGAGATGATCACTGGTCTTACAGTGGTAAAAAAATGCCTGGCTTACTGCCCTTGCATGCTCCTCTATTTTCCAGTGACAGAGAAAATCGGTGTCTGCACTGTGAATTTTATTTCACTTACCAACAACCTTGAAGCCTTTTTCTGAAAGCACCTGACTATGGTTCAGTAAAAGGTTTAGCAATGACAGAACAGATTAATGGTAGGAGAATATAGGAGGCTGTGCAATTTCTGTGTGTTCCTCAGATGACTTTTTGGGACACAAGTTGCATGGAGGTCTCATATGTCCTTTCTGCCTTTCAGATCTTTGAATCTTTATGAAGAGATATGGATTATTTTGTCCACAAAGTCAAAAGTTTTAGGGCGGAGGCTGAATTGATTTTAGGTGAATGACATTTTGTCTCCAGCAGATGGTGATAAAATACCAGGATTTGGCCTGTTAAAACCCAACTGTTCCTGTCAGAAGTTGAGACTGGCTCTGATTGTATCTCAGAAGAAAAACTGCTCAATTCAGTTTAAACCATAATCGGGATGAAACAGTTTATAAATGTGTTAATGACACGTAATTAATTGTCAGCCACTGACCTATATACTCAGGATCAAAACTGGTGATACAACAGATAAACCATAGTGTTAGAACCTTTACAGAATGTTACTAAAGCTCCAGACACCTTTCTGCAACTTATCCCAAGAAGTTTGAGGTTTGGGTTACAAGCAAACCAACATTTTCTTGGGTGTGCTATCCCAGTGCTTAACTTTCCATCTGCGTTTAGAATTTAAAATCAACTTCAGAGCAAAATAATTTTTATAGATCACTGTGTAAAGATTTTTTTGGAAGAAATCTCTATTTGGTTATGTAAAATCCTCGAAGTTACACAACACCATTTGAGACCTACACTGTCTGAGTGTCTCTCCAAGTATGGCTTTCCTTAAACACTTCAAGCAGCCAAGTTTGGCTTCCACAAAGTTATTAACATCAGTTTAATTCTGTTTCATCTAAAGTTGCTCTGTCTCCTTCCTGTATACATGAATAAAAACTACCATGCAACTGCTTAAGGAAGAAGTTTGGATTGATTTATAGCATGAGACACTCATCCTCTGGACTTTTTTGATGGGTGACAGCCAAAGGTATTGTCCAAACATACTTTTCTAGGTCCAGCTGTGCTAGATCCACAGGTTTGTGTCTTCTGCCCAACCATGTATGTTCATCACTCCTTCTGTTAAAGCATTTTCATAGAATCATAGAATTGTTGAGGTTGGAAGAGACCTTTAAGATCATCAAGAACAACCATTAACCTAGCACTGCTGAAC
>NW_010533607.1:0-2253 GCF_000687285.1 Phaethon lepturus
CTCTGTCCATCGATCCAGCCTGTCCAGATCCATGCAGAACATACTCAAAATGAATTCATGATAAATTTGGGAATGAGTTAGGGATGAGAAAACTCCTCATTATTGCCATTATATTTTACAGGTAAACATAAGAAGTATTTGCAAAACTCATTAAAAAAGAAAAAAAATAGCAAAAAATCACAGTGTATCATGATGTGGTTTGGAATTTGACTGAGGGAAGACAACATTAAATAACTTGAGAGAATACTAGTCTTGGAAGAAATATAGCTGCCGTACTCCGTCGCAGAAGATAATGCAGTTGGTTTGTTTTCAATATTCCTGCTCAAGGTACATGCATACACATGAAGGAAAAAAAATTTATTTTCTCTTGATGGCTACTTATTGGAAGATTTACAAATACGTTGTGCTTTTTGAATTAATTCAGTTGAAGGGTCAAACTTAATACATAAAACTAAGGAAACATGCATTTTTATTATTAAAGTTTCCTTCTCTATACTGTATTTTGTTTTTGCTGTTACGTATTTTTCCACCAGTTACTACTACATTATTCTGTTGCATGCTTAGCCACCAACAAATCCCTCTCCTTAGGAAATTAATCTGTAATGAAACCCCTCATTCTGAAGCACAAAAGATTCTGTTTCTTCCAAATGATTTTTTTTTTTTTTTTAAAACACCACCACAGAAAACACCTGTACTTACATTACTTATCTGTAATGATCTTATTCATGGTCCTACTGCTGACTGCTGTTCTTTTCTTTAGTAATACCATGAATGTTGCTGTGTTCCTTTCACTCGTTAGAAAATAATACCATCCCTATTAATGACAAAGGAAAAATTCCCTGCCTTCAATTGATTCCTGCTTAAGTTTGTAAATATGCAATGTAGCAACATGACTTGAAGGCAGATTTAACTTAGGTCTTACTAGGTGGAGGGGGAAAAAAGTATGCTTAACCTGAAAAGCAGTTACTGAAAAAATTTCTTCATTTTTATAAAATTCTTGTGTATAACAAGTCTTTAAGCTTGCTAGTTTTTACTCATAGAAAATGCACTTTATTGGCCTAAAGATTCCCGGGCATGATGAAGCACTTTGGGTCAGTCCATCGTCTCTTAACATTGATAGTGTCTCTAAAATAATTCTGTGAAAACTTTATGAGCAAACAGGATTAAATACTGGTACAGAAAACTCAGTTTCTGGTAGCCAAAATTTACTATTCCAGTGCTGATTCTTAAAATTCCCTTATATCCTATTAAAATTATTTTTACCCAAAAGACTCAACTCTGTATGCAAACTACAGCACAGTTTCAGAGAACATCTGTCAACTAGATTCAGCCTAATCAGAAGAAATACTTCTGCTATTTCAAAATTTCAGCCACATACACTAACTGCAATGGACTATTACCCATTTTTTGTTAGACAGTTCAATAAGCAGTCATTGCTCTGCCATCAAGTAATGACTTTGAAGAAAGTTCTGGACCCCTAGCTTAACTACTAAGCAGTCAGAAAAAACTTTCCTTTCCTGAATGTTCCAATAGAGAAAAGAGCCATGGGAGAAACATCTTCGTCAGAATCAATGAATTTGTCATAATTCAGATTTATCCCTGAAATTGAAGAAGTTATCCAAAAATTGCAAATTCATTCAGAAAAAAACTGTCTAGTATTTTCAGTCTGACTCTATTGTCAGGAACAGGTTCCAGTGGAAAATTGCCAGTAAACTCTTTTCTACCTACTTTTCTGTGTTTATTTCTTCATCCATCTGAAGCACATTTTTCAACCTATTTTCTCTCGCTGGCCTGTTGAGGAGGGGAATGAGAGAGCAGCTGGGTGAGCATCTGCCAACCAGCCAAGGTCAGTCTGCCCCAAATGGTCACCTAAGTGAAAGACTAAAGAAAAAATGACCTCCGCAATGATAACAGTGGTGGTGTTATTGTGATTGTAGGTTGACCCTGAAATTACTGATGGTTGTATTAACGAGGCACTAAAAATATTGGCCTCACACTTCACATCATGCCAATCTATACAGCCCGGCACGGTCCTGCTCTATGTCGCCCAGTTGCCCTGTGCCTCTGCTTCAGAGACTTCCTCAGAACTTGGCCCGCGATACCTTCACTCAGCAGCGGGAAGATAAGGAAAGAACATTTCTTTTTCCTTTCCCTGTTATCAGTGGCATTCCTCTTCTTCCCTAGCAAACTAACAGAGAACAGGAGATCCAGTATGCGACTGAACCTAACGTAGGCATACGGGTATAGGGAAAG
>NW_010533607.1:2284-10029 GCF_000687285.1 Phaethon lepturus
CTGCAAAGCCACTCTAACATCTAAAGCTCTTCTGGGCCAGGTTTCAGCCTTTCCCCAAACGGGCAGATGCAGGTTCCTACTGGTCCATTGTCCGAAACAGTTCAATTGTACTGCAACATTTAGAGCAATCATATTTTTTTATTACTGTTGGGAAAGTTTAAATAATGTTACCCACCTCTACTAGCTGGCTCTTTGGTAATAGGTAGCACAACAGACTAACGAACGTAGAAAACGCTAGCATAAAAATACAGCTGTGCAAATATTCCAGCACCCAAAATGAAAAAGAGGATTTGGCAGACATCTTTGTTGCCCACATGATATCTAGCAGTAAAAGAAAGATTCAGGGTTGTTAATGGATTTTTTTAATTCACCTTTTCAATACATAATTTAATACATTCCAAGACACATTGTTAAAGCCTAAATCTTAGACTAACGCAGAGCTAACAACAAATTGCTGTAGTTAGTCCTGTTTCTTGTAAAAGGTTTTATTCTTCATGTACGCAAATTTCTTCCAGAAATTTCTTAGCACACACTAGAGTTAACCTCCTGAACAGGTGACAGGATATTCTCTCCTCAACTGTGAGATATCATGCATGTTCCCACTGGGACCCAGACAGCTTAACCTGCCAGCAGAGAGGTCATGTACAGTGCTCTGCTACATTTGGTAGAAGCCTGGCAATGCCAGCAATGGCAGTTGGGATCACTGCTCAGCTATCAGGAGATAAAAGAAGAACGACAACTGCAACTAATACTTACTGGGAACATCTTACTTCCTCCTAGCTGGCTAAAATCGGATGCTTTTCTGACTCAGAATTGAAGAGAAACTGAGTACAGTTCCTGTAAAATGGATAAAATTTTCTTTCTGTGAACTGTCAACAGTCAACGCCTGTAACAGTAATAGGGACATTTAAAGTAACATCATATAAAACACATAAATGTAAAAGTCTGGATTACTGACTGCTGTTACGTAAAATAAAACACCATCTGAAATGGAGAAGTCATTATCACCTTAATACCAAGTGTGCATATATTGAAACAAAGCTTCATCACAGATGTCTCCTGATACTCATTAAACAGATAAGGGTCCAAACACTTTTCCAAACTACAGATAACACCAAAAGACAGTAGACAAGTACACTTATTAACAGAAAGGGAATCAACCCACTTAATCTGTTAATATTCTTTTTTCTTTATATTACTTCCATTTTCTACAGCTAAAGCCTCAGTATATCAACATTCATCTCCTGTACAAGATGTTCTAGAAGAAGTGGGGAGGATAAATGGAAGGGGGAAATACCATTTCATCTAAAACCTAAATGGATGACAGCATATCGGTTTCACTGTACTCCAGACTGCTATTTATTATGCACCAGCAATCAAAAAGGGGGATAATAAAACTAAATTTTGCAGAATCCCAAATAAAATTCTCCTGAGCGCATAATGATGAATAACACTGAGTATTCTGCATAGCACATTTTTATGTATTTAGAAGACATAAGCTTGCTTTAAAGAGTTCACCTGGGTTCTAGAAACATGATGATGACATGACACAGAGCTCTGTGAAAATTTATTTCCCTTCTCATCCCACTATTGCTTGGTAAGTTAAATTGGTCGTTATATAACCATGTGCTTCCACGCTCTGACTAACCACTTCTCCTACTCTGTAGTGTTGATATACCTCTGAGGTTTCACTTTTCATCTTTGGATATTAAAAACATACCACATAGGTAGATGAATATAACACCATTTTACAGAGGGAGAAACTGAGCTGTAGAAGGTAAAGCTAACAGAGGAATATGTGTGCCTCTCCAAGCATCAAAAACACATCCATAGATAGGCTACCATCATCTTGTCATCAGTGGGTTAAAAGGGGCCAATACGGACAGAAAAATTGCTTATTTCCCTATTCATTGCTGAGACCACATTTTCAAAAAGCGTAACAATTCTAATCCATCTGAAATATTTAACATGACTTGAAATTTAATTTGCAGTAATTTATAATGTAGTGTACATGAGCTGACTACTGGCTATTACTGCACAGCCACACTTGGTTTTTGGGATACCTACAAAAGGCTTGTGAAGATTTAGTTGACTGTAAGGGTTGCTAGAGAACTATGAAAAAGGCAGCCCAGCATCTCTATATAAACCTCCCGGTAAACACAGCAAGGGTCATTAAAAAGAATGCTACTTTGGCTCCAATTCAGAATTATATACCTGCTTTCCCAGCACTGGGAACAGGCAGACCAAAAGAACATAAAACAATTCAAAAGCGATCCTTACAAAGGAGGTGGTTTTTAAGGGCTCTTCATTGCTGACGGTCATAATCACTGAAGGTGTAGTCAGGGCATATACTTCCAGCAGAATAGAAAGCCTTAGAAACATTCACAGATAAAACACAAATTAGAACTGAAGGTTAAAACTGACCCTCTTGGTTACTAAATCCAATCCTCCACACCATAGGGAGTAAGGATATCTAATCCTTTTCAAAAAATTCCTAGAGATTTCTTTTAAGTGGAATTATGGTGTTTTGGATTTTTTTCCTCCATTTCTCTCAGTTGCAGCTGGGGTTTTTTTAGGTTTTGTTTGTTGTTTTTTTTTGACACACACACACACTTCACTCTTTCTACCCATGAAAGTACAGTACAGGTTTTAAAACCTAAACATGCATTGGTCTTTTTTCTCAAAAACCAAGGATAAACCCTACACTTCCCCCAAGATATTGTCAGCTCTCTGCACTCGTTCTGGTTTGAACTCATTTGTTTTGAACACAAGCAAGCAGAGATTACAGAGCGTACCAGAAGAGGTCCCACTAAGTAGTGTAATGAATGGCACTGATACTTGGAATCATAGAACCTTTGGGTGGGAACGGCCCTTTAGAGGTCATCTAGTCCAACCCCCCTGCAATCAGCAGGGACATCCTCAACTAGACCATGTTGCTCAGAGCCCCCTCCAACCTGAGTGTTTCCAGGGATGGGGCATCTACCACCTCTCTGGGCAACTGGTGCCAGTGTTCTGCCAGTGTTTCACTTGTCTACAGCTAGTGCAAGTATCTTGTCAGGTATACCAAAACCTGCATTTCTCTCATTAAGTACATTATCTGATCAATGAGCACACTGACGACCTTCTCAGTCATTTTCAAATAATAAATTGGTAATACGTAGGATAAATTGTTCTGCCCCCCCACACCGCTTTGTACACAGCTTTGCATTTTGGACTATCATGTTTCCAACCGTTTCAATTACTATCAGTATTCTCATACTTCTAGGACCTCAGACACTCCAATCCTGTCTTTGACTGACAATAATGTCTAATCTTGTGTCACTCTGAAGTATTCTTTGAAAAAGTACTACTTGTGATGCTAAGATTGTTAATGAAAAATATTGACCAATACTAGATTCAAGTACAACTGTTGAGGAATTCTAATACAGTCCTTCTGATCTCACAGTTCATATTACAACTGGATTTGTTTTCAGCTCATTATCAAATTCTTTACCTCACCCTTACATTTTGTGTCGTAATTTCCTATTTAACTTAAAATTTTCCATCTGGCACTACAGTAAAGATTTTCATACAGGCCTAAAAAGGCACTGTATTGAATTTATTTCTAGAAAATCAGCTAGCAAAATATCTGTTTAATCTTAAAGAACCTATTGCTGACAATGTGCTGCACATTTTACCCAATTTTCTATTTACATTTACATATTTATCCCTTAGAAACTAATTCTAAATTCTTACATGCTACTGAGGTCAAACAGGCTACTTCTCTCAGGTGCTTTTCTTCCTATTTAAAACCAGTATTCAAAAACATTATTGAATACCCCAAATTCTGCAATGTTACGATTTCCAAAAACTGTTTCATTGATTAAAACGCTTTTGCGCATTGTCCCTTGCTGTTTCTGTACTGTTAAGATGAGATTTATCAAAATCAGGCATTAACTCTTGACCACTCGCCCTGGCAGAGAGAACCAACAGTAACTAAGCCTGGTCAGCCAGTGCACAGAAGACTGTAGGCGAGTGGAAAAATAAAAGTTCCCACAAAAGCAGAAGCACAAAGGTCAATTTGTTTAAAGGTGCGTTCAAAGACAACAGAGAAGGAGTAAAAGTGCAGCAAGTCCACCATCCATGACAGTAGGGACTTTGGAGATCTGATAATTATAAATCTCACCATAGTTTAATAATTTATTAGCTTATTAAATTTTTATTTTTGAAATATATGTATTATTAATTAAGCAGCACTTATGTAAGGAGTTTTAGCACAATTTTCTCAGTATTCTTTCATAAAAAGAGCGATTATTTAACAATCAATAACTCCTCTTCAGAGAAATATAATATATAATTCAGTTATTTTTACTCTTTCACAAACAGAACACCACAAAATTATTATAGTTGAATTAACTGCAAAGTTAAAACAGGTCTGTTTTTCTAATATTACACAACTGTAGCATTGGCAGTTATTATACTTTGATTGTCTTTAAATATTATGTATGCTTTTATTTTCTTTTTTAAATTCATAAATTACATTTAATGAAGTATAGCTGGGTACATATCAACAGCCTGAGAACAGGCAAACAAATTGTATCATAGGTTATAACCTACATATTCACTCATGTACACTGCTCCTTTAGTTTAAATGCAGTTTAGGGGACAACAAGAGCTGCAAAGGTGCATGGAAATTTAGCGTGATACCAGGACATTGATCTGCTTTTCCAGAGAAGCACATTCTGCCCCAAATATACTAGTTATTATTCTAAAATAACAAAAAAAAAAAAAGTAAATAGATTGCTATGATTTTTTGTCAGACTAGACATTAAACCTTTTAAACCCAAGACTCCTCAAACGTAATCAAGACTTACATGAAGTTTAATCATTGCTCATGTTTGAAACACAAAATTATCTATACTTTAATAGCAATGTAGAAGGTTCTAAAGTCAGTATAAATCTATTGACAAAGAATAAATTGTATTCCGCACTCAGACACTCACGAGGGTAAAATACGAACAACATGAAAGTCATTTAGCTTTTACCTTAAAGCAGAACATAGCAGCCGCTTTGCACTACATCAGCACACTTTGCCAAAAGATGAGCACAGATGCTACAGCCAAAGTTGAGAACAGTTCTTTGCTGTCAGATGCCTTCAAGCAGTGAAAAGCAAAAACCTGAACTCCTTAATGGCTAGCTAGACCTTTAAAAAATAAACATATCCATGAGCTTCCCTTTTTAACATGAAAATGGCAACTGAATTTAACCTGCTTATGTTCACAGAGGAGAAACTGCTGTCTTTGACCTACTCAATCTTAGAGAAGACAGTCTTATTGTATACACAAACATACATACTCACCCCCTCTTTCCAGCACCTAGATGCTGAAGAGGGGATGCTTCACCTCACAGATCAACTTGGTCACAAATTTTCAAAACCCAAGAATTTTAATAACTTTAGGAAGAAAAGGAGCTGTGCACGTGGTTTCTTTAGAGCTTGTTTCATCTATTAGTATCCCTTTGAAAAGAAGCACGTTCTCAGAACATCAGAAACAATTTAGGATGACATGGAGCATATGAAGGACTTTCTGCCACCAAGACCTGCCAAGTTTTAGTAGCTTTTCAGGGAACAAACTAAGCATTTATAAAAACAGAAGCTATGACTACCATATTTATAATTTATATATATATATATATGTAGGAAGAGAATACTGTTCTAAAAGCAAATGAAATCCATACATCAAAAGGACCATTTTGATATGCTTATGTTATCAGCTGTCAGAAATCTGACAAGAATTCTTCAGGAAAAAAAGTTATTCAATAGAGACTAGCAAGCAGATATATTAATTAAATTGCAAATAAGAATCATGTAGAGTCATAAATTAACAACACTTGCATTTTGAAAAATTACCTGTGCATGAAATAGTGAAACTTCTTGATTTCTAATACAATGAAACTGAATTAATATTGCCTGGTTACAACAGCTATAAACCCTATAAGAGCTTCCCTTTAAATGCATATGACTGCATTTAAGTCATATGCATTTACACTCCTTGAATATCAATAATTTTTTTAACATTTCCTTTAAAAAATAAAATAAAATCAATATAGCTACTTAGAACCTGAATTTCTATTTAAAATTAGTAAAGTCACCATCAAAATAGTAGGCTGCCTCTCTGGTTATCATGTGCTATATTGCCATAAAAGTTCAACACACAATATTCTTATCTGAGCAAATAAGCTCGTTGACAAAGCTTATTTAAATTTTGAATATGTTTAAATGTTAATGCATTTTAATATATTTTAATTTTCAATTGCTATATCAAGAATACACAAAATTAGAATCATAGACAGCTCCCAATAACTTTTTTCCTCATCGTTGCCATAATAAATTTGATTTTTATATGTAAATCATGAATAGGAAAGGAAATTCTACTGAACAGTTGGATTAATCATTCTTCATTAAAACATAGCAGGCACAAAAATATTGCTACTGTTGAATGAAATCACAGCAAAAGAGAAGGTGAATAAATCAAATTATTTCATAAATTTAAAGTAAGGTGATCGTATTCATCAATCTGATTGCGAAGTCCTACAGAACAAATACACTGAAGTGTTTCTATTAAACATAACAGTTATAATCCCTTCAAATACTCCCCTCAACTTTTGGGACATATGCTTGGTATGCTGGGCAAGAATTAGACACTGAAGATAGTAATTCTTAGCTCATTTTTTCTGTCTACTCACTGTGGTAGTCTATCCGAACTACATTATAAACCACATCAGAGGTAGTAGAGAAACTACTCCTTCCTGGTCTCTGCACTCCCCAATCATCTGGCAGATGACAGAAGACTTGATTTCCACATGCAGCTTCAGTAAAGCTGCTGCAGAGTAACTGAAAATATAGTGAATGGAAACAACCCATCTCTGAACTGACAGATAAAATATAATAATGTAAACTTGATTAACATAATAATGTAAACTTGATTAATTATAGGGAGTCAAACCAGTATTTCTTCTAGCTCTGGAACAACTTCTATCACAGCTGGTCCAGTTTAATTCAAGGAAACTTGAAATCAAGTGTAGTCTTAATTTGAGCAAAACCAAGCAGTTAACTCCTTGATTAAAAATGTAACTGAAAAAGTAAGTAAAAGAAAATCTTTATGATTATTGTTTTAGACATAACCTTTAACAGTCAGTCACTAAACTACAGTTTTGAAAAAAAAAATCTGTAAGCTATTTATTACCTCTGCGTGGACAAGGATGATGCCATGTCTTCTATCTAAGAAACCACTGGCAGATTTAAATATGCGATGTTTTGCTAATCCTTTTAAGTCAAGCATGGCAAAAACATCACTGATTTTGACACTGGGTTTAATATCACAAAATATCCTTTTAGCAACTTTGTTAGCAGCATCCTAGACTCAGAAGTAAAACACTCAACTGGAGAGAACCCCTCAGACAGCTGAATAGAAACCTTATTTACCAGTTTCCAAGTTGAACATGTTCATCCATCTGGCAAAGCATCTTAGGCAATACATCAGCCAAGAACATCAGTACAACTTGAGGCCAGTTCTGACTATCAAACATTTTGACTGAAAGCAAGGCGGCATCTGAACTTAGAGCACTTCTTCCTAAAGCCTCTTGCAAGATTGGCTTCAGTATCTTGGTTTCCATAGGAATAGATGGAACTATCAACTGGCACACAGTCAAAGAATACAATAGAGAAGACAACTGACCAGCGCTGTAAAAGCCAAGGTAAAACTCTT
>NW_010533607.1:10060-17755 GCF_000687285.1 Phaethon lepturus
AAGGAAGATAGCTGTTTGCATCTTAGAGCCTTTGACCTCATTTATCTATGGTCTGTACATGCCGTTTCTGCGTAGTGTTCTCAGCTCTTCAGCTCTAAATTTGATGGTCTACCTATAGAAATTAGTGGCTTTCACGCGAAAAACACTTCAAGGATGAAAATGCAATTAGCATTCTCATTTCCAGTTGATCTCTTCTACTGTTACTGAACTTGTTTTCCTGTAGTGTTCTTTTGAAGTCATTCAGGCAGAAGTACCCACAACACACAATCTCTGGGGATTTACGAGAGAACCTGAGACACATAATCCACATTTACAGGATGACTGCCCACCTCTTCATAAAGAATCAAAGAATAAGTTTTCAAGAAATATTGTATTTCAAACATATTGTGATTTGAAAGATTTGGCAGCAAGTACTGATTCCTTCCTCCCCAAAAATACAAGTACTGGAAAATATTTACTGCATTCATTTTCTGCAGCTTAATGGCTTTAAGTTGAAGAGTCTTGAACTAAGATTAGTGTTAAAAAACTAAGAAAATATATCCCTGAAATGTATATTTCCTTTTAAAACTGGCATTTTAATATATTCATATTCTTCTCAAATCCTAAAAGTTTTGATTTATGCCCATAATTATAATGTTCTTTCCATTTTTAGTAATTATCCGTATACCTCACATAACTGCTGTTTTGCAGATGTCCAAGTCTCCTATTGCTTAGTTATACATGCATTACCTAATGCCTCCTAAACTTCCCACCTCTCTTCCAGAGTCATAAGACAAGTTATGATGGTTGCTCAAAAGTATTTTAGAAAGACAAAAAAACCCCTTCCACAATCTGCTTACCCACAGCATTTTTAAATTGTGTAAGTTCATACTTTAAGAGGACAAACCTACATTTAGACAGACTTCATATGTTTTTCCATTCTTCTAGATATATCTCTACGCTATGTTCAGATTTCTATTTAAAAATCTAATACAAATGTTATAAAGAACAGTATAACCCATGATAGAATTCTACCTAAAAAACATGTTCTCAGTAACAGCTACAAATTCAAACTTCTCATTTCTTATCCCAATTTTGTGCAGTACTGTTTTATCTGGAAGCAAACTAATTGCCATTGCTACTGAGCATCGCTCTGACCAGTACTGTGTCACTACTGCCTTGTATTTCTTAACTGCACCTCTCTAAGGGCTTGCGCATGTGATGTTCTTACAGAATCCTGGAAGATTGAAAAGTGAAAACTTTTCATATATACTTTTGTTGAGCCTATCTTCCCAGATTTTTTGTTATGACTTTAGCTGCTGTGTTATTTGAAAATAAATCTGTCTCTTTTCATTGATTTAACTATATTTCAAACATCTTAAGTCCTGTAACAAACCATTGTGTGAAATAATTAGAAAACTACATACCAAATCCTATTCTATGAGAAAAGTTCTCCAGCCACAGTGAAACTTCCAGAACTGTTACAGAAGTAGACAGACAGCCCATAATGAAAATAACCTGCAATAAAGGTAGGTTTACCCTTACTTTAAATAATTGTTGAGACACTTGAACCTACTTTTATATAGTGAAATATTTTATAGCTTCTGTAGACACTACAGTGATGTTTGAGATCTAAACATAAGTCAGAATCTACTTACAGTACTGATAAATAAATCAAAGCCTTAGTAAGCTACTCAAACTACATCCTTACAGTAATATAAGTACTAGATCTATTTCTCTTTGTTCATACTAGAGGCAGTTGAAATAACAATTCAAGCTTGGTGTTTCTTAAACTCTTCCCAAATCTATACCACACTAATAAAACATTGAAAAAACATGTAAAAAAAAAAAAGCTAATTTTAATACGTAAGGTAAACTAATTTTGCATTTTTTGAAATGCTGACATTAGCTGTCACTTTCCTGGAAACAAGAGAATTTGCTTATGTAGTTTATATATATTCATTTTGACTTGAGTGTGATTCACCTAATTCTCTTTAATCAACAATTTAACCAACTGTTTACAGACAAAAAGAGAGACAAATGAAAGATTAGTGCTCCTGGAGTTTGTGGCTGGCCATAAGATCTGGATTTATTTTTCAAATACCTTCTGTGGCAATAGCCTTGCATGCTGAAGACATCCTATCTAGTATACTATTGATTCAAATGACAAGCCTGAACATCAGATTAAGGACATGTCAGACACCTGATAGAAGATTCCTGGAGAATTCAGCAGAAAGGTGCCCCTATTTCAAAATGATCTATTGCTGGTACTACATTTATTGAAGTGTATTTGGAAACATTTAACAAAAAACTAATTCACTTAAAATTATAACAACATTTATAATCAGTGAAAACAAATACCTTCACTTTTACTACAGAATACCCAGAAAAAGTCACCTCATTCAAACAGAAATCACGGAACAGCTCACAAAACTGAATCAGCCAAACTTATGAGCTAATACTAGTGATAGCCCTGTTTTAATTTGTCAGTGCCAAATCTAGACACAACCAAGTAAGCAGTTTCTCAATCCCAACAACAGTATTTCTTTTTCTAACCATTAAAGATCAGTCGTGAGGTCAACCACAGATGGGCAATTAATGCAAGAAAGATGTTTTATAAAGGACACTCAAACAGGGAGATGCCTTTGCCCGTAAAGCTATTTTTTAAGGTACAGACTTGGCAGCAGACATCAATGTCCTGGGAGAAGAGCTAGGCAAGTCTCTTGTGCACCAGGGGATGCCACAATGCTAAACATGCTAAAAGAACAGTAAGTGAATTAGCAATAAGTGAATAAGTGAATAAGCAATAAGTGAAACAAAATTAAATCTATTCAGATATGAACTGTAACACTCCAGGTATAGTACCATGTTTAGAAAATATCACTTTTTTAAGATGCAACCATTATTTTTCAAATTCAAATCCTGGAGAAATTTTCCCCTATCCTTTGAATAAAACAAAATGCAAGAGAGGGGACAGCCATTTGATAACAGTGTGTAAAAGAGACCTAGCAGTTGAAAACTAGGATTATTAAGTCAACTTAAAAGAGCCAAACATCAAGCAACGTGGAATAATGTTCTGTAGAAAAAGCACTGCTTATGCCTGTACAAAGTACTTGCCTTCGCTGGGCAGAATTTTTCCTAACTGTCCTAAAGCATATCTGCATCCTGTTCAGTTCTAGTCCGTCTTCCCAACAAAACATATAAGTTTAAGTTATGCACCAATTTTTTTTTTTTTTTTGCCTTATGTGGTCAGTTAAGTTTTTTTTTTAGGACAAGATCTCTTCACATTCTCATTCTTTTAACTGACTTTCTTCATAAACTAATATGAATTATTTTATTCATCGATATCAGCCTGCAAAATTATCACTACAGAAGAGAGCTTAGAAAAGATATGAAAAAGTAAAATAGGCAAGTCATCAGCCCAGACAGGGGGCTCATTTTACTCATAAAAGTACCACTGTGAATTTGATAGATGAAAATAAAGTAAATCTACCAGCTGGCTGTACAGATATTTAGGACATCATTCCATATGCTATGCAGAATTAGTTCCTCTTCACTAGGAAACACAACACAAGCAGGGCTACTCTATGATCTGCCACCATGTCTTGCGCTTGATTAGTATTTTCAAAGTCTTTTAGAAAATCACTGCAGTTGAAGGAATTTCTTTTTTTTTAATGAAATCTGAAATGCTTGAGATCAAGACAGCTCAACAGAGACATCAGTATGATAGCACAATGTAAGTTTTGAGCCTGATAATATCCTCTTTGGCAGTCTGGATCATGAAAGCTTATTTCAAGCTCAGGAAACATGGTAAAAGAAGATATAAAGCCAAATGGTGAAAGTGAGGAGAGTTAACAGAGCAAGAAGCAGAACAGAGAGATGCAGAGAAGTGAAATTACATTGTGCTTGAAAATGAGAAAGAGTAGTTTGTATAATGAAAATAAGTCAATTAGGTTAATACAAATAGCTGTGACATTGCTGGAGGAGAAGAGAAAGAAAACACCACCAGCAGTGATGTTCTAGCTAGACTAAGAAGGGGAGAAAATGGGGAAACTGCAGATCATTGTCATGGCAAGGAAATTGTCTGGGAAAAAAAAAGGGCAAGGATTTTGGTACAAAGTATTAGGTAAAGCTCTGGAAATTAAGATACTGAATTATGACACATCTCATCACAATGAATAAAGATAAAGCAGGAACTTGACAAAAAAGTAATTTTTCAGAAGAATGGACAGCTAAACTAGCTAAAAATACTATTTAAAAATCTTCAAGTAATAAACGGGCCAGGTCTTATTTTGTTATCAGGAAAAAGCCCATTTTACCACAGTGCTTCTATAGCGCAGACTACAACAGTGTAGAAACACTGGGTCAGCATCATGGATATTGTGGATACTGGAGCCAACCCGGACACAGCAGCATAATACTTCTCTTGCAGCTCAGCAATCTCAGCTATCTTCACCACAATTAGATCCGCAAGAGAAGGCCATTATCTCAATTCTTCATCTGTCTTCCTAGAGCTTACACCAGAACGTTAAATGTGATTAAATCAGATTATAAAGACTCAAAACTAAATACCAAGATCCTAAAGTGAGAGTTGGGGAAGCAATGAAACAAAACAGAGAGGGAAAGATGAGGCAGAGAACTGGATTATGAGAAAAGTTAGAAGTTTAGGTCTGATAAAGCCTAGACTAGAAAAGACAGAGGTACAATATCCGTCAGATAACTAATTGCAAAAGCAGAAATGATTCAAGACCCATAAATCCAGAATCTCACACAAAGATGGGTCTTTGGGAGCACGGCAGTCAATCTAAAAAAGGAAAAAGCCACAATTTCTGACACATTAGCAACTGAAACATGGTAACAGATAATAACATTCAAGATATCTGCTTCTGAAACACTCAGAGCATTGTACTAACCTACAAAGATAAACCTGAGATTAGGGATGGATTTGCTAGCATTTAAAGTAGACCACCAGTAAATATACTGCCATGAGTCCAAATGGCCATCAATAACTGGTGTAGAAGAGAGGGGAGCGACAGGGGGATCAATCCAAACAAGAAACACCCATAGTAAAACCACTAGTACAGAATAAGTGATCAAAACCAGAAAAAAAAAAATCTATGAGATTTTAAAAAAATCTAAAAGCTTATAAAAAAGAAGAAAAACATAAAACCGTCTTTTTTTTAATTAGCCAATACAAAATAAAGGGCTTCCACCCCCCCAAAAAAAGCTATTTCAAGGTCACCAGCAGTTAAGGATGCTAGCTCCTTGTGAAAGATGGCCAGTTATATGAAGGATAACTTTGGACATGTACTACTGATCTCAGGAAAAATGTGTTACATAGAGAAAGAGATACCGGTATGGTTACAGTTAAGATGTGCCACTATTTTAGTAATTTTATAAACAAACAAATCCTCTTTTAAAATCGAGTCCTATTATTTATTCTGGTACAGTAAATATTAATACTGTAAAACTTCTGAGACATTAATCTGAAAAAAAAAAATTTGATCTACTAGCACAATGATTCTTTCATTGGATTTATCTTCTTTAGAACAATGCAAATTTTTCTCCAAGAAACAGGCAAAGAGCAAGGGATCAAAGGCAACAACTGTAAGAAAATACAAAGTTCAACTGACAATTTTACCATCCAATGCAGGACCGAATCATAGTACTTATTCTACTTCCACCAACACTGAAACAACTGCTGATATTTCAAAAAACATATTGGAAATATCAGACTGCCAAATCTTTCAACAAAATATTAAAACAAAATATTCAGTTTCTTTATCACTTCTGCTAAGCGATTCCCTCCATTGGTGGATATTTTCCTCTCCTACGTCATAACCTTTCCCATTCATATTCCCCATCTGAGTAGTTAACTGGCTTTTTCTCAAGACATAGAACCAGTCCGATTTGGTATCATGCTGCCAAATCTGTTTCACACAAATTCTGTCTGTCTCTGCAAGAGAGAGCAAGCGAGATACAGAGAGAGCACACACCACGTATCCTCATTAACTGGAGAGATATATAATTAAACAAGAAGGGGTTAAAGCGTGTATTAGCCTATTCTACTTTTCTACCTATTACTTTTTAAAAAGCTTTCATACGTCTTCTTCCTTGTTTCTGAAACCTAACCATCCCTTCTTCCTTTCAGGAAGGCTGACATTTGACAGCTTAACATAGCTGACAGGGTTACCCAACAGCCCACCCTCCCTATTCTCAATCCAATTAGACCTCTAATCCTCCAGATGAAAGGCCCAACTACTCATGTTCCTCATGACAACGACAGCTATTGATTATTTGTCACTACAGCTAACACATTCTCTGTCGAGGCCACTCTGACAGAAGCAAACCTACCAAATTAGACAGCACTTTATCTGCCCTGGAGGCCAAATGGCACAACAAGTAAAGGCTAATAAATGGTATAAAAATGAACAAATCATAACATTATGACAGGTTGATCGTTGCCAGCAGCTTCACAGCTCAAGCTTGACGCTCCGTTAGACCTGTTCCTTCTCTTTTCTCTTCCACTCGTGCTCCAACTTTGACTGAATTAAAGGCCAGAACAATTAAGGCATTTGACCAGCAAAGATAAGCTAGGATAGAAGTATCATCAAGGGACACAAATGTCAATACCAGACTACCGTTTGTCAATAAAAACATTCCAGGGATGCAAATGCTCATGACTCTGCTCTCCACTAGGCTGTACTGACTCCCTTTGTACAGACCTCTTCCCAAGCCCAGGCAGAAACTCCGGGAAAATTAACCCCAGAAAACTTGAGCTGGGAAGCTTTCTTATCATGCAAGGATTTACATCATTAAAAAAGGAAACCCGGTACGAAGCTACACGACAGAGAGATGCTACAGTTGCAGTTACTGCATTTAATACCTATGAAATTTTCGTTTCTTTTTAGTGGAGTGATATAAGCCAAGAATACATCATTTGAATTTATCATTACACATATTCTTCAATTGTTTCTCAAGGGACAAAAGAGCCTGTTTCTAGGACAATATGCAGTATCTAATAACATAGGACCTCACAAGTCACATCACTCTAAGGCAAACTGAAAAGTAGCAACAACATTTATTATTTTTACAGTGGTACTACCCAAAAACATTAACACCGAGATCACAGGCGCAGTCCCTGAACGGAGGCTGTTTAATGCAACAAACAACTGGAAGAGAACATTAAAAAAATCCCAAATAAAATACCACAACCACGGGAACATTGTTAAGAACATGCAAGCACAAAAATAATGTGAGTAAAAATAAGCAAGTTCTTGAAACAGTTGAAAAGCAAGTAGTACTTCCCGGCCATAATTAATTAGTTGATTTCTCAACTATGCCAAGAAGAATGTATTTTCCAGCAAGGAATTCCTACGCTTCTGAAATTAATTACTAACAATAAAATAATATTAAATCAAATTACATTAAAACCTAAATAAAAGACAAGGTTCTTTAGTTAAAGAAGGAATAAGACATGAGCTATTCTACTCCGGAAAAACCTACAGTTTAACTGAGGAAAATGTTCCTGTGTAACATCTAGGCCATACAGATATAGGGAACTACATGCAAGTGCAACATAATACTAGCTGAAAAAATCTAAACACTTAAAAAGATTTATTCGGGGGGGGTGGATCAAACTGTGTAGTGTTTGTCCTCAGACTGCTTTAAATGCTTGGGTTCACAGCTCCGGGCCGGCCGCGGAGCGCCGGCAGC
>NW_010533608.1:0-11828 GCF_000687285.1 Phaethon lepturus
CCCACCGCTACCAAAACCTTGCCACGCAAACGCAGTACGGTCCTGGTGCGCAGACCTCGGTGCGCAGCACCGCGTCGCCCGCGTCCTGCCGCTCTGGGCTGCTAGACGTAAGGTGGAAGCAGGCTGTGGCTGAGGGAGCAGCTCTGGCCATCTTCTCCTTAGAGCTCCATCATCGCAAAGTGACTGGAAGCATCTAGTCGTGCGATGGGAACCATCTTTTATTCAGAAGCTACATTTACATTTGAAAAATATGGCATTGGATGCTGTTATAAACTCTGTTCCATAAATACTGGGCAACAAATTTGTTGGTTAGGATACAGTGTACTAAAAAGCGGGACCAACATGGGGTACCAGGCTCGCGTATTTTCTTGACATCTTTTTTGCTGCCTTTTTGCCAGTCGAATACTGATCACAAAATTCATGGCTTTCGTTTTTCATTGCTGTTACACCACCAGTTAGTATAAACAGAATGGTTGCTTGGAGTGATGACAAATATCTCATACACACACACAAATTATATATATCTATACATACACACACACACATATATGTGTGTATATATATTAAATAGTATGTTTTTGCCCCAGCTACCACTACGTGACTCAAAAAGTGTTATACTTGGAGATGGATAACTGGCAAAGAGTGGTCAGAAAAAAATGCATGATTTTTAGGGAGTCCTAAAGATGATTTTTCACCCTTCCCCTTTGCCCACCTCCACCTGCCTGTACCCGAAGGACCTTCACTCCCTACACAATCCCCTGCAGCAGTATGCTAAAGCCTGCTGTGTTAGCATGATTCTTTTCCTGGAAAAAATAGTGAGAAATATGCAGATGTATATTTGTGTGTATATATTTGTGTAAATATGTGCATACGTACCGATAGAGACACAGAATTCAACTTGCGAACAATTGGCAGAGGCAGCCTGAGCTATCCTGCCCAAGCCAAGCTGATGGTTTTCAGAATCCCATGGATTCCTCCAGGCTGTTGTTGACTACGGCTTTTGCAGCCATAAAGTTCCCCAGGTAAAATTCTCACTTGATGTCAGATTGAGCTTTCTTTGACTTGTAAGGCTGTTAACATCAGAAATGCGGAAAAACATGGGGCTTTTCAGTTGAGATAATAGTTGTTTAAAGCTAAAACTGCTAATAACATGGCCTACCTTGCTTAAAACCTTCAATTTGTAGCGATCATGCTTCCTTGCCGTAAGCACCTCGCCATTTGTCTTAGGTTCCAGCATGTCTTGCTTCCACCACACCAGTTGACACATCTCAATTGTGCTAGAAACGTAGGTTTTGCCAATGATCTAGCGAAGTAGTTAAAAATACGATGCTGCTTTTCTGAAGCTTAAAATAGGTGGTAGAACGGCTGAGACCTACCTACCTGCTGGCTTTTCTCATGCTCGGGCACCCTGGGGGAAGTGGTACATTGGGTCGGTTACTCCGTTTTTCTCTACACGTGCTGTATTGGGGACCTATCCTTGAGTACTCTGCTGTGCAGTTTTGGGGAACTGAGGGATCTGGTTCGAGTGACACAGTGCACACTCGCAACTGTGCAACTTCTACAGTCTTACTGGAATATGTTTGGTTTTTTTTTTTTAACGCCTCTAAAGGAATAAAGGAGAAAAGAATACTTCCAGAATAATTTTAAATAAAAGTTTTGCCACTTTTCTTAAACCTTTGAGCGCGCATCATAAAGCCATCAAGCTCTTCGGCAGCGCGGACAGTACGTGCTGTTGAGATAAACAGCGAAACAAGAAGCGTGTGACAGACTGAGGTGAACTGGCATTTTCATGTTGAGAAACTGCAGTCCTCGGATTGGGACAATGACATACAAGTGTAGTATATATCTCTCGTTTTCAGTTCGTAGAGGGAAGTGCTATCTATTTGATTTCAAGCGCAAAGCTTTTGAATTTATTTTAAAAATAAGAAGTTAAAAAGAGTACGTGAAAACAATTTGTGGATTTCGCCTTGGGTGCACTGAGACTGACAAATATTTTTCTGCTCTTGACGGCTTACTTCATCTGTATAGTTCTAAGTGATGCCGAAATAAGATACAGCACAGTCAGTCAGTTCACGTTACTTCTGCAGCAGCAATAGTCGGGAACAACACTCACTTAAAGACCAGTACAAACCATTGAACTCCACTGAACAGGCTGTTGAGACGTAGCACTTCAGAGCATGTGAAATAAAAAAAAAATATACAAGAAAGAAGCAGGTAGGCACTGATTTTTTCTATTTTCTTTTTGTGATGATCATGGAAATAGAACTGATTGCTAATGTCTCTTCATGCACTACCAAATATATGTTTTTTCAATAAGTAAAATGCGTGCAAATAAATGGAGGGATCAAAACTGCTATTGTCTTACGGATGAACATTTTAAAAACATTTTTAATTTACATTAATACATTTACAGAGTAACTAGCATGAATAACTTACTAAAAACGATGAAGCATTGTGTAATTAATCAGTATAATTCCGTATTAATACAGTAATAATTAATATTTACATTACTATTTCTAAACATTGCTATTTCTAAAGGTTTTGAATGGCTAGAAACCTATCTAATACAAACAGAAAAAGTAGACTTGGAAAACTTTGTCTGTGCACACACTGTTATTACTTTAATTTACAACTATCTTATTAAGGAAAATAAATGCAATTCCATAGTGTGCAGTTCCACTTTGAAAATAATCAACCTTTTTTTCAGGTTGTTTAGAATCAGGTATGGAATAGGTATTACATTTATTTCACAGTAAGCCTTTTAAAAATGGATTTGGAAATAGAGAGGCCTAAGTTGTCCTACCAACTTAAAGGTGAATAACTTGTTATACTTAAATTGAAGAGATTATATACAGTGCTTCTGGCTTTCTGTTAATTCAGGCCTGCAAGGTGGCATAAAAGAATGTAGCCGGTGGGATGAAGCACACTGGAAAACTTGGCCTGATTTTGAGCAGTTATTCGGTAGTTCTATTTATGTATATTGTTCTCATACTGTCGTTTGTGTTGAATTGAGTGTTCCTAATGACGTAAAGACAAAAGCCTTATGGACTTCCATCCTAATCTTGAACTCCAAACCTCTTAGACACTCTTATACTTCTCTATCAGCCCAATTCCACCCCAAAAATCTATAAGACAATATAGTAATAAATTTCCTGATAGATTTAGGAATCCAAACTGTAGTAAGTGGGTTTGGGAAAAAGCATTCATTATCCCTGTTTCTCTGTTGAAGTGGGACAGAACTGGAAAGTCCCTCTACTCCAGGGCGGGTCCTGGCAGCAAGCTGGTCCCCTTCCCAGCCCCCAGGAGCCTGCAAGAATCTGTCCTACTTGATGTCCTAGATAGAGTCTATCGGCTATATGTATATATAGACAAATAGATGTACGTATTCCTTCATGTTCTCACTCCACAGTGAAATGAAAGTATGTCATGCTTCTTGCATGGATGCCTCATAGGGAAAAAGCGAGAGAAAGGGATGCAGAACAAACTATTTGCTTAGTATTTGCTTTGTCTACAGAACATCACGTTAAAAATGCTCTATGCGCTTCCATCTACTGTAAAGGCTAAAAGAAAAATGCCATTTTTCTTTCAGGAAAAAAAAAGAAATCATTTTGTCCTTTGTGCTGATATTTGCACACTTTCACAACTTCTCTGTTCTCCATTTAAAAGAAGAAGAAAAAAGAGAACGTTAAGCTAGTAACGCCCTCTTCAGAGAAGAAAACCTTCATTTCATTGTAGTATCTTAGAAAATTATACCTAAAGGTATATGAAGCTGACTGCGTTTTTGTTTTGTTTCTGTGGCCCCGCACAAATCATTTTTCATTGTTAGACAATTTTTAAATGCAAAAGATTTAGGATAAGAAGACTAGAGAAATACAGCAGTGTCTGAAACTGAAAAAAGGAATTTAAATCAGGAAAGGGGGGGGAGGAGGAAAAAGAAAAAGAAATCTGTTCTTTTGGTTAACTCTGATTTACATTCTGGTTTTACAGGTGTGTCTGGTGAGTAGTCCACAAGCCCCAGCATTCATACTCTTGTTCATTATTCTTTAACAGTATGTCTATGTGTTCCAAGAGATTATTCTTTTTACAGCATTTGGCATGTAAATAATCTTTGTCCTAGATACGAGTGATGTACAAATATCCTGTCTGCAGTGAGCTTACTCGGCTCATGTGAGAGATGTTGAACTAAATATATCTTCTGAGCGTAAGCCATTGTTTTACAGACGAATAGACTATCTGTATGTGCATGGGAACAAAGTGTAATCTAGGTATCTTTTAAAACAAATCCTTAAGAACATTCACAGGTAATCTGACTCAAGTCCTTTTAGCTCACATGGAGCCTATGACAGTGCCATTAAATTGGCATGGTCTTTGTAGACAAGGGAAGTGCTGCTCTCCCATCATCTACTTCCTGATGTCTAATTTTTCCTCAGATGTCATGCACTACTGCATTACTTTGACCTTCTGGGTTGCAAATTCAACAAGATGGTATTTAAATTTTGGAAAAAAAATTTCTTAATGACTCTTTAAAACTGAAATACATAAGCTTTTTTTATTATTTGAAAATTTCAGAGACGATGACAAATCATGACCAAATTAAAAGCAATTTGTGATCACAAATATATTGTATTTGAAAATCTTACCCCAGTTTTCTATCAGTCTTAGGTATTTCAAAAATCCACTTTATTTATGGAATAAAGCGCTGTACTTTTGCCCTACAATAAAAAGAAAAAAACCTTTGTTTTATAACCCTACGTTATTGCACTTGATTGTGATGTTAAGGACACTCGGAGAGATCAATTTTATAAAAAAGCATCTGCAACATTGCTATTGCTTATCTTCTTCTTGTGTAATTGTATAGTTCTTCCCAGGTCAGACCATAGGATGGCTAGGCCAGATGGCCCCGTGCTCCTTTCTCCCCGAAACGTTGTCTGTAGCGTTAACGGGAGGAGGCACGAGTCTTGTGGGAGTCCACCTGGAATAGCCAAGCGGGCGAGATCTGTGGCTCTGGAATGCAGGAGTCTGTGGGATGGGATAACCCGCCTCAGGATGTTGCTTCCAAAATGATGGGGAGGTGATTGATGCATGGTAAATAGGCGTGTGGGCTTGCGGCTCACACGTTTGGCATCAATCCACTCTCGGATGCTGGTGTCAGAGAAAATGCCGTAGTTCTAGCGGGGAGCCGGAATGAGGACATGGTACCTGGCACGGCGTTACGCAGCCATGAAGGAGTCTAGTCCTGCACCAGGCAGTAAGACCAAAGCTGCGTGCGAGCATGATGCTGGAGAGAAATTTCTGTGCAGGTGCTAACTGAAACGCCCTGTCATGATGTCATTGATGCTGCCGCAATGAAAAATAGTCACCTCTGAAGAAAATCACGGTAGTTTCTTTTGCTTTGGAAGATGGCAGGTTGGCCGACAAGGAACGCAGGCGTGCTGTGAGATACACTTAGCAGCAAAATTACCGTATCTGAACTTCAGTGTTTTACACGAGTTGGAAAGGGAAAGTCTGATATCGCTGCCCAGTGACATTACGTTACTGTGCTAGCTGCTGCCACCAGGATACCCTGATGTTCTTGTTGAACTATTTTGTTCATATTACTGTAATCCCAGGGCTTTCAGCTGTGGACTTGGACTTCGCTGTTCCGAGTCCTGTAAAAAACGTATAGCAGGAAAGACTGTCTTTCCTGAATGAACTGTATCAATTAATTTCACTTCTCCCTCCTGTGCAGGTAACATGCCAAATTCACGTACCGTTGCCATACTCCTTACATCTTGATGTGTGATGATGTGTCCAAATGACATGCAGGTAGAAGTTTTACATAGTAGGCAGCTGGCCATGCTCGGAAACCACATTCATTCCTCCCCCTTTTTGCCTTTTCTTGCTGCTCCTTTTAATAGTTTGTAAGGTGTTTTTGGTGGGTTTTTTTTTAGTGAGGGAGAGGGGGTAAAAAAATGTAGTTGGGAAAAAGAGCAGGGATATGGCAAAAACCAAATAGTAAGAGCTAAGAGGTTCTAAACAGAACTAGCTTGGAGGTGATGAAAGACTTGGCTGTCAGAAATGCACTAAGCAGTAATAGAGGGTTAATCTCTAAATCAAAGAGCTGGTGACCCAGGAAATAACAGTAAATCCAGGAACAAATGCCTAAATGATAACTTTTTTTTTTTTTTTTCTGTAAATTGAGACCGTACAGCTAAGGACTATGTTAACTTCTTGTTTCTAAAAGCTTCTATGACTCACTCTTGATGCTCCTGTGCTGAGGACATGGTACTAAAGAAAAGATGCATAGATTTGCAGAATAGGTCTATACAATGGAAAAATAAATTAGATGATAAATAACTTCATCATTGATAATGATTTTATTTTAGTCTCTGATTATTTTCATCTTTACTTGGCAAATTAGGCTGCTAATCAGAAATATCATTATATTGCAGTGTTTTGGTAGCTGGTTCTGCAGAGCTGGATAACAATAATCTTTCCTGCTCTTTGCTTCAGCTAAAATGTGAAATAAGAAAACTGAAATGTACAATAGAAAATAAAAACGTGACTATGTAGAAAGTGGCCTACCTGGGAAATTTTGATAGGCATGTATATTGGATGCTGCTGTTATAATTGTTTTTTCCTCTTCGCCTGTTTCTTGACAGTAGTACTTTCTTTATAATCTTTTTGCATTATTATTATTATAGAAGGATCTTTTAGCAAACCGACATTTCACTCTCTTTTCACTTCTGTATAGGTCTGTCCCAAGGATTCCAGTGTATACCAGGCACAAGAATGCTGAACTCCTTAGAATTCTAGTTTGGCATTTTGACCCAAATATTTTAGAAGAAAGTTGAGCTTCTTTGCTGAGGGTATTAACAGGAAAAAGCATAGGAACTGTTTCTCTTGTGAGCTGGATAAACTAATGTCAAAACTGGAAAAGTAACGCTATTCAGGGAAATTATTAGGATGTAAACATGAATCTATAAAATACAAGCTTAAAAATAAGCATGAAATTCCAGTGAGCTACAGAATCAAGGCCCAAATCAGTCAGAAAATGCAGTCAATTCCATGGATATAAGAAAATTCTTTCTAGCCAGAGGGAAAAGATGTCTTAAATTACCATAGAAATGAAATAATAAGATATGGAAATCAGTGAGATTTCAAGGGTTAGTGTCTTAGCAACACAAAGTAAAAACTTTATAGAAATGTTCTATATTTTAATTAATCTACCACACACTAGTATGCTCCTTAATCTGCTTTCTAGACCTTTTCCACAGTGACTGACAGCTTTATCAGAGCTAATGAAGGGCCTCATCCTCATGCGAGTGTCTATGGCAAAATTCCCGTTGTTTTCTGTAAGATCAGAACTTTTGCAAACAATTTTACTGCAAATATTGAACAAAATGAATTTTTGCATTGCAGAGCTTTAAAGAGTACAGAACTGCCCTCCTTGAAAAAGATGGACTCAACAATTCTGTAAACATTAATTTTTCATAGCACCTAAATGCATTACATAAAAATTGATAGAAAATCAATACCCAAAAATCGATTTTGGGTACTGCTGTAAACATTTAGTGCCCTCATTCAGACAACATTTTAGACTAGGGAATCACCCTGATCCCAAAAATAGTCTTGCAAATTATTTAGAAATTGTACTTTGCAAGAATTTTAGAAATTGATATGTTTGAGAAGGGACGTTTCATTTTGAATTTATATTATAGGCCATTTAACATTATCCTGCTATGTTGTGCTTTGATGAGCTGCATAAGCATATACTCAATGAAATCATTCATTACAGATATGAAAAAATAACATAACTTTACACATTGTTTTGATAACAATTCAAAATTGTCTGTCTACTTCCTGGCTTGAATTAGCCTGGTTCCAATTCCCTTGTCTTTGCTTTTTATTACATCCTCTATTGCAACCATTGAAGGTCATTTAATCTGACCTCCCGTTCTGAAGCTTTACTATTGCCATCATAAAACTGGGTCAGACATAGCTTGGTCAAGGCAAATTTTGAAAACCTTCAAGGATAAATATTTTACTACATTGTGGGCAGCCTGTTCCGATGGTGCGTAACCAATGTTGTAAAAACTTAGTGTCCAGTCTGAACCTCACATGCCATGATGTGTGGCTGCTGTCATTAATCAGATCATTTAGCACTACAAGGACTTTGGTACTGCCACCTTTGTAAGTGAATTCCAAGTAGTTGTAGGCTGCTGGAACTCCGTAGCTTCTTTTTCAGATTAAACAAACACAGTTTCTTCAACTTCTCACCATTTATATATTGTAGACCCCTGACCATCTTGGGTAGCCCTTCTTCAGTTTTCCAACACCTTTCCTGAATTGAGAGGATGTGGGGACAAACACAAAATTTTAGGTGCAGCTACAGTCATGTCAAGTAAAGGAGATTAATAACCCTTTGATCTGTTGGCTACATTTCTCCTAAGGTTTGCATTATTTGTGATGCAAGTGCACAGTTGGCTGATATCCAGGCTGGTGTTTCCCATAACCTTCAGGGCCTTCCCATCAGAGCTGCTGCTCAGCCTGAACTGATACATGGGGGTTTTCCACCTGCAGAATTTTGCACTAGCTGAACCTAATGAATTTCTTTTGGAGTAAGTTTTGCTTTCTGTCTGGGTGATAGTTAATGGCTAGCTATAATTAACTTTTGAGATGGCTGTATTTCTTAAGGAAATAATTGGCATACGCCACTTATCACAGGTTAATTAGGTTTTAATTTAAGGTTCTATTTCATGTGACTTTTTGAAAAGCACTATGGAAGTACAAAATTTAATTTAAAACATATCTCTCTCATAGCCTGTTTTAGTAGCAAAACAACTTCCTGATAGAAAGCAAATCTGGGGACGCAGTCTTGCAGTTCTTATCAGGCAAAACTTCTACAGATCCCAAATAATACAGATTATGCGTAGAGCTACACATATTATGATGAAACGAGACCAAAATAGCAAATCTTGTTTTCTAATCTCTCCTGACAGGCTCTATCTCATGAAAGAGGCATGTCTATCTAGAAAACAGAGTTAATCTTAATGTCAAACCTGAATACCTCAAACCTGAGCAAAGCCTCAGTAAGACGTACAGGTACATCAACCTCAAGCTTTTGAGTCATGATTTTGGTTCTGCTGACTTGTAGAGAATCTAAGGTTTATGTCTAGTTCTGTCTGATCATGATGTCTTCACTAAATCCAGAGTTTTGATCTATTTTAGAAAAGGTTTATAAAATGTTACAGGGGGGATAATGTGAGACTTACTTAGCTTAATATAACTAATGGTTTAAAAAGACAGAGTATTCCTTAGACAGTAAGTGTAAGGGAACATTTTTATTTTAATAAGCTTCAGAGCCAATGTAGCTTCTGCATATGTAGCTTAAGAATGTATGCATTTCCTACCTTTCTTAGCCTTCAATTCTTAATCGTTCTGCTGTCTGCACCTTAAAAATGCTGTTAAACTGGACCAATCTCTCCTTATTTACTGAAGAATTCTTTCCCAGATTCTCATATTATCATATTTTAAAATTATCAAGCTCAGTCAGTTGACAGTGTGAAAGATTTAGTTTAAAACACCTTTGTAGAGATTATTTGTTCTTCTTTTTGCAGACCGTACCCCCAGCTGTCATATCTGTAGTCTCATGTGTACATGCTATCTACTACTAAAAATAGAGCTTTATTATTAAGAAACAGGTAGAAAAATAACTCATTTCTGACCTTAGAATTTAATTCTTCTGCTGCGTTTCTGGGCACTGCCTTAGTCTGGCTTTCGCCCCTCATCGTTCTGTGCACTAACAGGGTTGGATAAAGCTGTTTGAATCCCGTTCTGTAACTCTCCATGGAGGACTGTGGACCAGAAGTTAGAGGGATGGCCCTGAGTGGCAGGCAGCTGACAGCCTCTTTTCCAAGAGTGTGTGAGATAACCTCTTTAGGCCGTAATTTTACTTATCAGCACCTTCTCTTCCCTTCTGCATTTTGTAGGTTATGATCATAAAAGAGCAGATAACGGTCCTCTTTTGTTTTCCTCTGGTAAGAAAGGAAGCATAATGTATGCTGCTCTTCCACTTCACCTACAAGTCGAAGGTGTCAGCCAAGGCCTCTCGGAGAAATAGCTCTGGCCTAGGAACGTACAAAGGCTTAGACCATTACAATGAAAAGAGCTACACTTGCTGTTTGCAGTCTACATATGATTATTAACTTCTAAGTTTATAGTTTGTATTACACTTATCTTTTTTCCCTGGTGACTCTCGGCTGTTGGGTATAGATTTGGTTTTAATCCCTACTTATCTATTCTGACGTATACATTAAAGCTTGAAAGTAAAAAATCAGACCTTGATTCTACGTATTCTTCTGATTTGCTCCTGGTTTTCCAGCATTTGTTGATCAACACAAGCCAGCCTGGCTGGCCTCCACTTGCCGTATTCTGCTGTGCAACATCTATAGTGCTGTCTCTCAGCAGGAAAGAGCTGTTCCCAGCAGTTTTCCTGAAATTGCAGGAGTGCAGAGGAATGCCTCATCTACTACCTTCTGTGTGCAGAAAGCCACCGGAGACGGGCAAATGAGTAGGATAATACCTTCACAGTACCGTAGCTTCTGCATCTTTTCCTAAACTGACAGCAAACCTTCCGCAAATGTTCCAAACAAAAACGAAATCTGGCCAGCTATCCTGAGGAGGTAAGGTTGTTTTTTTCCCTTATGGTAACAGTTGGATGTGTCAGCTGCACGTTATGTAAGAGCGATGTCTGGTATACTGTAGAAAAAAGTGCTGGAGAATACCTCCCTGGTTAGGATGCAATTTTTATTTTATCTATCTATGTATAAGAGCCCTTATATGGATGTATCGCTTTGTATATGGTGGTTTAGTATGTTTTCATAGCGGAAAAACATCCTTGTACTAAAAAAAAAAAGTGTGTATCTATTGTGGTACTTTAACTAAACTGATACAGACAAAGTAGTACAACTTTATAGCACAGACTGGCCTGTAGTAAGGGGTGGCAATCATGCAGGTTTTTTTCAGCAGATGGTATACTACAAACCCCAGTCAAGTACGGGAAAGTTACAGCTTTGCTTTACTGTCAGAAGAAATCTCTAGCATATCTTCTAGCACATAAATGCAGCCACAAACTTTGAAGGAATGATACAGATTTTGCCACTAGCTGCACAGGTTACAACAGGTGATTTAATAAACTTCTGTCAGGTGTATCCCTAAGTGGAGAAGAGGAGACAAATACTGCTAGACGCAGGCTGGAACACTGGACTGACTGAATTCAGGAGGATCAGAAAAGCAGATTATTGTGGTAGAAAAATTAAAACCAAAATGTTCTACAGGATTTGAATGATATTATCGTGAAACTTACTCAGAATCCAGAGAGAAGAATGTGAGTGGAGTGAGACAGGAAAAGAAATTAAAGCCTTATAAATTTGAATCTTTTAACATCTGGAATGAGCTTCCTGTCACACATTGTGGAGAAAAGGGAGATGATAACACAAATAGCATAGAAATGGGCCGCATCAGCCTGGAATGTGCAATTTAGTGTCTTTTTGTAAAAAGCCATCTTCAGTAAGATTCAGACTGTAAGTTTTGTAATATACATGAAAATAAAAGCTGGTGACACAACACCGGTTTACCGTGCGACAACGGGGGCGAGGGGCGGGACTGAAATACAAACTTAACTCACGTTAAGCTAAATTACCTAGAGGTAAACGCATTTATTACTTTGTAGGGGAGGTGCGATCTACGTTTGGCTTCCCTTTAGCTCACCAGTAACACCTGATGTCTTTCAAAGACAGACGAGGGTGACACCAAAGCAATAGGAATACTAAAACCCGCCCGATGAC
>NW_010533609.1:0-8744 GCF_000687285.1 Phaethon lepturus
GGCGCTGGGCCGCACGGCTCTGCCCCGATACTTGCTGCATTAGAGACCGCTGCGCTCTACCAGGACGGCGCAAGCTACGGGGCTGTGCCCAGCGCCGAGCCCGCGGCCCGTGCTCTGCCGAGGAGCTCCCCGCGCCAGCCGGAGAGCCCGGTACCGGCCCAGCTCTTCCTCTGCCGGCGACTTGGCCCGAGAATTTGGGTTGACTGTAGAAATTAACTGTGATGCAGAGCCCTCTATGACCTGGCCTTGACTTTCATTGCCTCTCCAAAAAAGTTCTTGTTATCTGCACGTTTTCATTTTCACAGGGAATTTCCTGGTTTTGTAACAAGTCATATCAGAGTTGCTGACACGGCTGATTTACTGACCCATCTGTAAGAGCAAGCAACGCAGCACAGCAGGCTTGCAGGGCACCATCCGTGTGAAGCTCAGGCTACTGGATCCACTGAACTCTTCCGAGGTCATCCTGGGTTACTCAGCTCATCTCAAAATAACAATTAAGATATGTCAAACCAAATGAAGACTGACATTGTTCCTCGTACAAGTCAGAAGGTGCTTTGCTACTGATTCCAAGGGCTGCCAGATTAGGTTGTTAATAAGATTTGCTGAACCAGCATGAGAGCTAGAATGAATCAGGTTGCGTGGGGTGAGAGAGTGGGAACACAGGGAAGTTCATGGGAGTGTATCAGCAAGAAAACTGCTGCAGATTGCTCAGAGTTGGATGGTTATGAGCTTGCTGAGACAGGCAGGATGATGATCCAACTCAAACAATTCTTCTGCACCGTTGTGGGGACCAAAAAAAAAAAAAAATTAACCTCACTAATCCCTGCATGTATTGGCACTTCCTCATTTCTGCAGAAGAGAAGAACTATTCTGTGTATCTTAGACTGGCTGGCAATTGTCAGCAAAAGGTGGAAGCCTCACCAGAAAGTCTGCAAGACTTTCTCTTGGTTTCCAAACTAAGGTTATCTGAAAAGAAGAATTAAATATCTGAATGACTGGCTGCTTGGTAGAACCAAATCTCAGACTTGGTCTTGAGGCAAGAAAATACTCAGTACACCGTATCAGCCAATGTAAATCTTCACCAATTCCTGCACAGAATGGATGTAAGTGGTACCTGATCAGGAGGTGCTCACCCTCCACTTCCAGTGCTGGTCCTCATTCATCAAGTGTCTTCACGCAAGTCACTGAAGGTAACACTTTTAAAACTAGTTTCTGCCTTTCAATGCTCAGACTAATCAAACTTATTAAGCTTCAGCTGTTTTTTAGGAGGTGAGACAGATCATTGTACATTCATCCTGTACTCATGGGCCACTATGTGGGGTTGCTTTGGAAAAATTTGGTCTTCACATGTTGGATTTGCCACTCATAAAAGCCAAACAGCAGAGACTGTTGAAAGCAAGGAGCTAGGAGTATTTGTCATTAGAGTGATTCCATTACAGTATCCTCCACAATTCAAACTTGACTTTTATTTTTCACTGTGCCAGAAATGTAACACTGTAAAAGACATTAAACCCACTCTGTTGAAAACAACCATGTCCCTATCCGGACAGGAGCTGCAGCCAGGTGGAGTGTAGCTGCCTGACTCTGCTCCTCCCTGAGAGGGACATCCAGTGACTCCAGCATGAATTGGTATCTTAGATCTATCCAACAGGACACCCTGCGTCTTCCTGATAGGTGACAACATCTTTGCCTCTTGGTCACTGTTCCTATGTACCCATGTAACAGACGACCCCATTCACTGGCGGGATATATGCCACTGGTTGGATTGTCTAGTACATCTTTCAGCATGTACAGGAGTCCTTCTGACATCAGACCAAGGCAAGAAAAGGAGGATCTGATATAACAGCACCTGCAGGATTCCTCAAGGAAATGCATGCCAGTCCTTCTGAGGTCAGACTTTCTCCACTGACTGTGGTTTTTTTTCCATAAGACAACATTGGATGATCCATCCCTATGTCAGGCTAGGAAGGCCTCTTCTGCTTAAAAGCAGAGAAGGGTAGGAAGAGAGAAGGCACTTCAAGCAAGGTTCTGCAGGAGCACAGATAATTTCTGAATATCTGCACTGCCTCTTACTCATTTCTCTGTTGTCACCCTTGCTATGCCTGGGGCTATGGAAGCAAGAAGCCCTTTGTACTAGAGTCACTGCAGGGCCTTAAGCACCATCCTTGCCAACAGGAAGAGGCCACAGACCAGTGCTGAACAGAGCCCAGGAAGTGCAGTTCACTAGAACTCAGTGCTAGTCTTAACCAGTCAAAGGTTGGGCAATGACTCCACTTAAGGCATCTATCCACTCTCTCTGTTCCCTATCGTTCTCACATATAAACACAAACTGTCTCATTGGCGTGACCACAGTGATCGCTGGTTTCCTCTTCTTCACCCGGACTCCCTGGGGCAAGCCAGCTCGTACTTCATATCCTTCATCCATCCTTCCAATAAAAACCTGGCCCTGTGCGAACGCATCCTAGAAAGAAGGAAGCAGAAGACAGCCATTAGCCAGTGGACAGCGCAGTCCCAGCAAACACCCGAGGAGGTAGCGACCCACCCTTAGAGAGCTGGTTGGTGGGTGTTCAGAAGGAGCAAGGAAGGATATTCTTGTGGGTAGAGCAGTGCTAGGAAGCAGGATATTGGAGCTGCTAAGCCTCTGTTATTGGTATATGGCTCATCTTGCCTAAGGTTACAGGCAGAATGGCAATAGGGCTGGGACAGAGTGCCGCTACAGGCAGTAGCAGCTACTTTTAAAAGACTTAGGTCTTCCTCACAGCCACTGTTAAGAGCCAGAGTTGCCCAACAGCTCAGTTTCAAAGAGATCCATTGACAAGAGAGATGAGCTCGTGAGACTGAGCCTGATTCAGTCTTGCGCAGCCATTGAAGAGCTGGATGAGAACAGACTCTTCCTCCCCACCCAACTTTATGAAGGGGCTTGTGGAATAGCGAGGAACACTCCTCTTACCAGTGGATTTTTAAAGTACATCAGGTTCCTTTCTTGGGAATCCAGGCAAAACCAGCGCACCTTAAAGGCCTCCTTCTGCTGCAAGGAGATGGTAGAAGTTCTTTAAAGACCAAGTCCCAAAGGGGAGCTTGGCCTATTCAAGGCAGATCCATGGACTGTTTAAATGACTCAGAGCTTGAGTTCAGTTTCACTAATCCCCCTAACTGGTAACGGGTGAGTCACTGCTGTGTGCAGCCCTCAGCTCCCTTCTCCTTGGGTTCACGCCAGAGATTTGCATTCAGTGACAATCCTTCAGGGAAGGCAGGGAAGTTTGGTTCTACCAGTGATCAAATTACCAGGATTAAGGAAGTTGCAGCAAATGGATTAATTTGGAAAAATTAATGGAAAAATTTGGAAAAATGGAAAGCACTGCAGAGAATGATCCCTGGGACAGTGGCTACAATGGAGAGTGGGCAATCAATTTCAGCATTTTGGTTTGTGGGGTTGTCCCTAGCATTGTGGGATGCACAGTGGTAGGATGGACAAATGGTAGGTTTTTGAAAAGTACTAATTCCATCAACTACACTCATCTGACAATTCCCTGAGCTATTCATTGGTCTGTGCTGAACTTAAGGGTCCTCTTCTAGGGCTTACTCCAGTTTTAGCAGAATTTAGGCCTCAGGAGAAAAACACACAATCTTTCGTGCTTGTAGCTGTGAGTATTCTCTGTGTAAGTACCTGCAGGAAGATGTACTGGGACACTAGCACTGAGCTGAGCCAAAACCCCATCATATTCAATATCAGCATTTCACCACTGAACTTTTTAATGGGACTTTGGCTCATGGTTCACTCAGGGGAGAGCAAGGCAAGAAGTGGCAATGTTCAAACAAGACCTCAGATCTTTATCTCCTTCATCAGAGCCTGAAATCTCTTCTCTCCTTTTCCAAGAAGTAGTGGCCCAAAATACTTTGCCACAAAACACAAACCAAACCATAGGCTTCACTGAGGAGAATTTGCTCAATCGTACTTTGCTGCTATAAGCAGATGTGACTTATGTGCTACTGACTTTAAGAGAAACAAGGAAGTAGGGGAGTCAGCATGTGATGTTCTGTTCTAGCAGGAGCTGCAGTTCTAGAGCTGCAATTAGCAGATACAGCAAGCCATTTAGTGTTGCGTAACAGGACTTTGCACGTCCACTGCCAGCTAATCCATCTCTCTTACTCTTCAAGGAGGATTCTTCTTCCCAGTCTTATTTTCCATACAAAATAAAAAAATGATCCCAAAGAACACAACAGGCCTGAATATAATGTCTTTTATCAACCAAGGAAGCATATAGCCACTCAACAAATTGTTTACTAGTAAATATTGTAGAATTATCAAATATTTTCCATCTGGAATAATCCTGTTTGTGTACTGCCAAGTATGCACTTACTTTTGGTCCTGTTTTCTCCATATAGCCTTCTTTGACATAATTTCTTGTGATCCTGGGTATGAGCTAGGAGAACACACAAAAAAAAAGTCTGTCTCATTCATGCTTGCTTTTCTGTTCTGTTTCTGTCAAAGCTAATCACCATCAATTTTGGCATTTGGGGTCTGGCGTTTTTTTGCCTGCTCAGTAAAGGCAAGTCTGAAATAAGAAGGAACATAATGTTTTGAAAGATTACACTTTGTAAGGACCACATGGAGACTTTTAGACCTTAAATGTTGACTACATTTTTGCATGTTATCCAGCATGGCCTTTCCTTCTACCTCTTCTGTCCATTCCCACGACCCATATGCTCCTGTTTGAGTACCTGACTCTGGCAGAAGAAGTCAGAAAATGTTTACCCATGCTATGTTTGCATAGAGTGCTTCAAGCCCTGTTCACTTCTCACCTCAGGCTCAGGAACAGCTGAGAAGGTTGTTCTGAGATAATGGTAACGTGCTGCACGAATGGCATTGAACCAGTCAACAATCTCCTAGGGAAAATGGCAAATACAAACATAAAGAGAAGAATAACAAGGAGTAAGAATGCTGTTTCTCCAAAATGCTCTTCTCCTTCCTTGTGACCTCTTTGCAAAGATGTACTTTCTCCCCAAGGGGCAGAGAGAGTCAGTGACTTGTCCCAGACACCTGAAAAACATTGAGCCTCCAAAATTTAAGACTGCCCCTCCAGGGAGGTCCCAGATGTTCTCAGCATGGACAGTCACCCAAGTCTGTGTACACAGGCTTTTTCAGTTGATTCAGTCATGGATTTTTTAAAAACCTTTTTACATGGAAAGACTTGAGAACTATGGCAAGAGAAGAAACAGAATCTAAAAAAAACATGTAGACATCTTAAAATTATCATTGTTTGGTTGAAAATAATGCAGAACAACAATATTTTCTATGCATGTCAAGATGGCTTCAAAGAATATAACCACAGAATGGTATAAAACCATTAGACAGTTAGTTACCTTACAGAGATTTACATACGTGCCCCACTGAAGCCTTAAGATTATTCAGGGTGTGAAGTTGAATATATGCCCAACAGAACAGGAGCAAGATCTTAGTTATTTGTGTCAAATTCTGCAACCTTCTATATTCTACAAGTCATAGTGACTTCAAATAAAACGAGATCCTGAAGAAACAGGGTATCTCTTCCAAAATATAGATCCAATATCTAAGCATCTTGCTTATTCCAAAATCTCCATGGTATTCACCTTTCCACTTTCATGATAGACAAAAAGGTTCCTTGTTTGACCATCTGTGTTGTATGTGATCTGCAGCCCATGAGCATGTTGGATTTTCTCTGTCTGGAACATTGCATTCAGATTCTCAATGCTGATAATGGCTTTTGGACCTCTGGACTGTAAAATGAAAAGCATCACGGTATTAAAGTGCTCTCAGGGAAGGTAATGGAGGACAGATGAGCTGTATGAGAACTAGATCCCTACTGAAGAGAAAGCAGACATCCTAAAATACCTTAATATTAGATATACCTGACATATAAAGCCTTAATTACATGCTACATAAAATCACTTACAAAGAGTGACTACTTTTCCTTGACAAATGCTTGGTCCCTATTTGAAGAGGGATGTGTCTGAATTGCAAGGGATGGGTTCCATCTCCAGCCTCATAGTTAGAGAACAATTAGCTGCACGCTCCCACAGAAGGGAGACGTTGAGGATGACGCTGCAGCAGTTTGATGAGAGGATATTTTGGTAATGCAAGAGGTAACAGCTGCTAACAGATCTCTTCTTCATCTTGCTATTCAACTGCCAGTGTCCATTTCCTTTGTTCACTAAGCAAAAGGAGGCTGCAGGGTTAAGATAAGTGATGAGGAAAAGGGCTAAATCCAAAAGAGCAATTGCCTAAGTTACCACATATGTTAATGGGGAAACATCTGGGCTCCTCCAAACACGGGCTGGCCTGGCTGCAAAACTAGAGACAAGGCTGGTTTTCGCCCATGAAGGGCAGGGTCTGAGGATGAATGTTGACCAGCTACCTATGGCCAATGGATGAGGAACTCACTTCTTTGGTGTAGTACTTCATCACCCCTTCCCTTGCTGATAGAAGAAATCGCCTCTTCTGGAACTGTCTGCTTTCCCGCCCACGCTTCCAGAGGAATCCTTCACGACTACCTGCAGATTGGACCAAGATAAGTGTCAGAGAAGGGCAGCACTATAGCAGGACTGTTTATCTAAATGGTGATGTGGCACAGAGTTTCAAGTCTCTTCGCCATCTGAGAATTTTCACCTCATATGAAAAAATCAGTGGAGAACTAGAGAACTGTAAGATCTGAATACACCCTTGCACTTGTCTAAGTGCCTTTTCTTAGGAGCTTCTTCTCAAAGTTAGACTTAAAGCAAGGCCTGCACATCCAACAGTTCAAATATGACAAGCCAACCTTAAAGATCTTCAAAGTTGCAAACAGAACACTGTGCTGTTGGCCTTAAGGCTAACACCTTTTCCCTGACAATCCTAACTTTTACCTGCAGAACAAGGATCTTGGCAGACTCGGGTGGCAACAAATTCCTCACGCTCATATTTAGCTCTAATCCATTGCTCTCTTAAAACCCTGAAAGAGGAAAACATGGATAAAGCTGATCTGCCTCTACTCTATTTTCACCATCCAACCAAAAAGACCTGTAGGAGGAGGAAGTAGTTCAATAGCTGTAAAGGTCTGCAGCAGTGAATACACCATCAACTTACAAGCAATCACAGGACTGGGGGATGTAATAGTAGGGAGGGACTTTTGCCTCGTATTTAGCTTTGGCACAGAGATTCCCGTGTTTCTTCATAAACTGAAATACAAAAGAAGTTACAGTTAGGTGTGCAACTAGGAAACCTATACCATGTCATGAACATAAAATGAAACTTTTATCAAAGGGAGCGCTGCATTTTCTGCTTAGTCTTGCCATAAGTCTCAGTGCATCTCTACACATGTTTATAAATTCCCTTTGGCACTACAGTTTGCACTTTTTAGGTGGCTGAGCCTTTTTCAGTATTTACAGTTCTGAACCAGATGGGAAGGAATGCAAGATTGTGGTTGTTGATTAAAAGAAAAAAAGAAAATGAGGAGAAAAATTATTTGTTTATGATCTCCCTATAGCTTCATCTCCTGCTGGACGTTAACTGATTATATTATTAACACAACTCAATTGAAAGATGAGAGGCTGAACCAATATTTAAGAAGGGTATGTCAAATACTGAATAGAACATAATCTCTGGAAATATCTGTGGGCTTCTAAACCACAGTGAGAAGTTACTGTATGCTATAAAAAAATATACACTGCAGGCTGTTAGAAACATGGTCACCTTTCAGTGATAGATCAGTAGCTCATAGAAAAACCAAAACCTACAGTTACCCATGGAGTTAACTTGGCTCTGTGTGGCTTTGTTCCTCTGTCCATAGTGGACGACACAGGGATTACGAGGCAGAGAAGGTTATGACAAAATATGGAGAAAAGTAAGTGAATTACTGCTTTTCCTCTGTACCTCTATAAGATCGTTCTCCCAGAAGTCAAGCCGAAGGGATTTGACCCTGCTGATTTGAGGAAGGTTGCGATGGATTCCAGAGCAATTCAAACAAATGAATATTCCAAGTTTGTAAGAAGCCCACTCTGGATCTAGATACAAACACAAAGAATGAACTAATATATGGGAAAAGGCACAGCCACCAGCAAGGGTGAAAAAGCACATCTGATGCACAGCCCAGGCGTCACACATAATACATCAAATTCCACCCCATTGTTTATGGCTGTCACTTCACTGTGTTCAGAGGAACAGCACTTGCCTTCCCCAATGAAGAATGCGGCCCCTGCGTTTGTAGGCTCTTTCATGAACTATTTGTTTAAAAATTAATGTGACTGTGCAGGCAGCTGAGTGGTGATGTAAAAGCTCAGCTAATTATTAGTTCTGCATGGAAAGCTGCTGTTGCTGAATTAACAATGGAAGGATGTTGCGGACAGCGAGCACCACTGAGAGCACACAGAGTACAACCACCCAGGGTGAGGACTCATGTCCACTGCCCATGGAAGCTCTTGCTCTTGCCTGCTGCTGCATTCCCTGAAGCGGCCTGGACAGGTCGACACTTAGAGGCGTTCTGAGTGCGCTGGCAAGCCCGTTTCCCTGGACTGCCACTTTCACCACGTCGTCCCCCACTTCTCCCTTATTACATCAAACAGAAGCTACTTCTTGTCTTCCAGCTGCTGTAGGCTACCGATTGACTGCTCGCTTCGGTGAGGGTGACTCCCACCTTGAAGGAGCACAGGCTGCTAGCCCGGTGCAGGCTTTCCAGCAGGATCTTTGGTGCCTTTCTCCACACCAACCCCAGTGCAGACACATCCCCCCC
>NW_010533610.1:0-12549 GCF_000687285.1 Phaethon lepturus
GGGGACAGAGGGGGATAACCGTTAATGTACGTCGCCGGCGGCGGCTCCTGGCGGGAAGTCTGGGTGTCTGGAACGTCAGTCAGCGTCTGTAAAAGTGTTTTGGGATTTCCCTTCGTGTTGCTTTTGCTTTGTTCGGGTACAACGTCTCGTCTCTGTCAGCGGGCTGGGGTTAGCGTGGCGCCGGCCTCGGGCCCCCGCTTGTCGGGTTTCCCGCTGAGGAACGCACAGACCCGCTCTTCTGGGGGCGTTTTTCACAAAACCCTCTCAGAGGAGTACTGATTTTATCGGGTGGAAAATAAATATTGTAGTAGAGACATACACAGTGTGAATGAAACGTCTGAAATTTTTTTTTTCTCCTTAAAATTTTAACTATTTATGTCTCGGTCCCTGAGTGCTCATGCAGGCCCTGCAGACTCCCTGGTCCCACTGAAGAGGCAGGCTGGACTTGTCTCCTCATTGGGACCATTTTCATTTCCAGTGGGAGTATTGCTCCTGAAAGCATTCATTTTAAATAAAGTTTCTAAACGTGGCATTGCTTTGACAATATCCCATATTGTGAGAGCAGTACCCGTGTGTGTACTGAACTGATTTGTTTCATTTCTGGTGAGCTGTGTGTGTATTACTAAATTCAAGGGGAAGAAAAACTGTTACGTATGCTGTGTTACCAAAAAGATTAAAAGGAACCCCATGCAGGTGTGTCTGTAACATGAGGGTCATGGGGAAAACGCATCTTTGTCGTTTAGAAGCAAGTTGTTTCTTTTCCAGCCTCACCTACAGATATACTGGAGTGAAAACAACAAAAAAAGGGGGCACCCAAAAAACAATCTGATATAACTAATTTACTGTTTTAGAGAACATGAGACAAGAAGATGTTTATTTATTCAAATAATTGTTTGGCCTCTTAAACTTCAGATGCTCTTTGTATTTGTACATTGTAGCTACCTCAGAACACAGTACTTCCTTTTGGCATGGGGGAGCTAGTTGTGATGTTTTGATTTATTTTGCTGGTTTAGGTTGTGGAACTCTGGCAGTGCTGGAACAAAATGAAGCTGGGATTGTTCTGCTCAGGAGGTAACATAGGTTTATGTTTTATTTTTGCAAGAGGAAAACTTACTATGTACCTGTGAGTACAAGACACAACCCCAATATTTTGGGTTATTGTTAGTAATAAAAAGTATTGTATTCATGCTATAGTGTCTACTGAACTCTCTTTCTATTTATGTACAAATGAATGTATCTGTATTTACTTACAAATGATAAGTTTACATTGCATGGATTTTGTTAATCTGGATTACATCTTTTCTGTGGTGTAAATCATACAGTTTTTATAGAAAACTGACAATGTAAATTAAAAGCAGCCTCTCTGCCCTAGTTTGAAATGAAAAGTTTTAGCTTTTTGGGAACAGTGCATTGCTACCTAAATTTATGCCATTATGGTTGCCTTATACTGCAAATAGAGCAGGAAGCTGCGTTAAGTCATGGAGGTCCTCCCTAGGAGATCCAATATTCTAAGGGTTTGAGAGGAGTTTGATTTGCATTCTGGATGGGAGGAGGAAAAAAGTTAGGAAAGAGGGCATTAATACTTGACTATTAATGACCTAAAATTTTTCTAAAGAAGGTTTTGAAACAGCAATTGTTTAGATTAAGAGGGATGAAATAGAAATGCTTAACAAATAGTCATATTCAGAGAAACTGTTTTTAATTCATCATTATAAAGCAAGACTTTTTGAAGCTGTTCGACACACTGTTAGTTCTGCTAAGTGCTCTGGTTTAGTACTGTTCATTTCCATGTTTCCAGAGATTCCACTTATTTTGTGCTAGAAAGTCCTGTAACTTCCTGAGCCGTAAGCTGTTGTCATTTTCTCCATTGAAACGTTCTGTGTGCATACCTTTCCCTCATCATTACTGCAGGGTGCCATGAAGTTTAACCTGAGCTTAGCTGAACCTTCAGTGGAAAGGGGGTAAATAAAATTCATATTTACCATCAGATAACAGCACGGTCATTGATAGTTGTTGCAGAGCAACTAATATATAGTATCAGATCTCATATGATAAATCGTTGGTGTGTTGAAAGCCCTTTTTAAGGGAGTGGAGGTCTTTAATATGTTCATGACTATCTTTCTGTTGGTTTTTCATTGTGACTCAGCTTCCTAATGGTGGTGTGAATTGGATAGAGCTCTGCCAACGCAAACAGTTTTACTTCTTTCTTTACGACAGTTGTTACAGACAAAGGGCTTCTACCTCTGTAGCAACCTCTTCGAGAAACCATAGATCAGACTGAGACATGTGGTGCCTTGGTCTCTGTTTGCCTCTCAAGTTTAAAACTGAAAACTGATTTCGTTCTCTGTGTGTGGCAGGTCGTTGGCTCATTTATGCTTTAACTTAATCAACCTATTCTGGCATACATTTGTAAAAGTTGACATTATAACAAGTAAGTTACTTGTAAGGAGATTTACTGGAAACTCAAATATATAAAAATACTGTTTAGAATGGTACAGAGGGTCATTTAAAGAAATACTGTCTTTGCACGTAACTAGTCCAGACTTTTATGTCACGATTTCTCATGGACAAATATCTTCATTGTTCCAATTTAGTTTTGACTGGAATGATGGCCTGTTTGATGTGACCTGGAGTGAGAATAATGAACATGTGTTGATCACTTCTAGCGGAGATGGATCTCTGCAAATCTGGGATACAGCTAAAACCAAAGGTCCGCTGCAAGTCTATAAAGAGCACACTCAGGAGGTAAACTAGGCAAACGTGAAAAATTTAATAGGCGATCTAATGTTTGAATTATTAAATATTTATTTGTGGACTTATCAAGTGAGTTATGTTGTCTATTTTTTAACTTTGTTTTGATCCGTGGTTTGAATTATAACTTAATACACTTTATATTCAAAATAATGTTACCCATTGTACATATTCATATGTACATTTGTATGCTGTAGTAAATACTGCTTAATTACATTAATATATTCAGAAATAGCGTTTGTGGTTTCTTATAGGCTAAGTAATCATGGTGTTGTATGAAAGTACAACATTTTTGGAAAGCATTATTGAATAGGTCTAAATCAGACAGCTGATGTATATAGCAGTGTTATCCTTGAGAATATAGGTGATATACACTATATGCAGATCCTTAGGACTTCTGCCGCTTGTCCTTCTCCATCCTAGCATCTGTAAGGTCCTACTGAAGTAACAGTAGTCAAATATTGGGACAGCATGTCTGTTTTTTTAGCCTTGGTTGGATCTTAAGATCTTAGTTTCTTCATGCAGTTCAATATGGGTAGAGAAAAAATGTTGTATTCATGTTCATAAATGTATTTGCATATTTTAAAGGACATTTGTGCTTTAGTATATTTAACTTCCCCCAAGTGATTTTTCTACATTCCCCCCTCCCCCCCTTTTTTTTTTCATTCTTTCCTTCTAACTCTCAACTCACTTCCGTCAAGTCTTTGAACTTTAGATGCTTTTCAGTTTTAGCCTGGATTACTGGCACTTTATCTAAATTACATACATCTGAATAAAATAACCTAGTGGATATGTAGCCCATAAAAAATGGAGAGAATCCAGTTTTATATTCGCAAAGACCTCAAGTTGGGGGTTTTTTTTTCAGATATGAAGCACAAAGTTAAAAGCTGAGTGACTGCAGTTACATGACAGTCTGTCTTCTGTACCTTATTTCTTTGTAATTTTGGTACTTTAATACATACACTATGTAAATAATTTTGAGAGATGAGTTTGTAGTTGTGTTCAGGATTTGATGATAGTATTCAAAGGCTGATGGTAATAACAGAAAGACGTAGGCAAAGCAGAATACCAATTTTTTTTTCCTCTATCATTTTCTTATTGAAATTCTGTCCATAAGTTTATTTTGGTTCTGCTACACCATCTGTTGTTTGTGAAGTAAACATTTCTGTGTCCAAGTCTTAGTTTAGCAGGTAGCATGGGGAGGTGGATGCATTCAGCCATGAGTTAGAAAGACAGTATAGGAAACATGGACTGAGTTTATTGTGGGCTACGAAAGCTTTGTATTGATTCTTTATAAACATGCATTAAGAGGATATATCTCAGCGGGAGTATACCTAATAGTTTGTAGTAAACACTAGCAGACAGTGGTCTTTAAAATGATTGACTACCTTCCTAATCCTTAATCCCTGTCTGACATTTCTAATGACAATTTTGTCACTGCATTTCATAGTATTTCTAATGCAAGGTTGACAGGGATCTGTTTCTTGTTTTCTAAATGAGATCATTGTCCCTCCTCAAAAAGAATGTGCATTTTTAATTTAAAAGTGTGTCTTTATTATCAAAGGACAATGAGTTTTATTCCAGCACTAACCAACTGCTGAATCTCATGAATAAATTAGTTTAATTTACTTTAATTTTGATGAAGTCTCTCCGGAATGTGAGACGATAGAATGCTTGAAATAAATTTGTCTTGTAAAGTGAGCCTAAGCATTTATGTTGAACTGTTTTTTATGGTTTCACATCTTTTTTATAATCTTTTCATCTTGCCTGAGGCATTTCTTGCTGCTGTTTAGGCATAAACTAGTATTAATCTATTTTAAAATTGAAGATAAAGCACTAAAAGATTAACAACTAAGGTTTATGCTATGCTATTAGTCTTTCCCTGTTGCTCAACACAGCTTCTGTTGAAGAGCCTGTGAATTTATGTTGGATGACAGCATGACAAGGAAAGAAGAATAAAAGTGAACCTTACTTGGTTCTCCACACCACCTTCTTTTCATTCTCTTCCTGTTACCTGAACTTATCACATGCCAAATGGAAAATAGCTCTTGCTTTTTCCAAGCCTGTTGTCTGTTCGGTTTGTAATTCTTGCCCGAAGGAGAATTTGCACTGGTCCCACTGCCTCTGATGCAGCTGCAGAGTGCTGGGCAGTCCCAACCATGTCTGCTGTATGTACACAGATCCGTGTCACAGCACGTGTTCGGCACATCTATGTGCTGATAGCTCATGACTGAGCTGTAAGCCATATGTGTGCTTTGCCTTATCTGCGCAGTAGATCTGGCACATCCTAAATATGTGGGGCACGGTGAATTGTGTGACACAGGTGCATATTTCTCAGAGATGTATTTCTTCCTGGAAAACCTTGGACATGAATATGAGAGCCAAACACTTCAACTGAGCTGACTTCATAGGGCTGTTGTGTGAAAGAGGCATACTAGTAGTGATACATTTAGGGGCATTTCCAAACAGCAGTAGCTTAGGAGTTGAGCACAGGCTATCACACAGATCTAGGGGAAAGAGAGAGGCTAATGTTTGTGAGGAGCTTAGGAGCCACTTTGGAGAACTGTGATATCTTCCATCCTTAAAATGTGAGCAGGTACTTGTATGTCTCCTTTGTTGTTACTTTAATAGGAGGGGTCAGGTTGAAAGGGAGGGTGTTTTAATGAGCTGTAGTACTGGTAGTTAGCTGACAAAAGTAGAAAAGCAAAGTGTCATGGTTTGGAAAAACAAAAGAATTACCTTTCAGTTTGTTATTTGTCTGAGTGTCTTGTACATTTGTGTTATAAGCTCCTGGAGGAAGGGAGCTTGCACAAAATAATGCCAGAGCAATATGCCTTTCAGTATATATGGGAAGCAGGACACTGTAAAATAAGAAGGAAAGCTGCAGATAATGCACTTTGTTTTTCTGTGGCCAGTGGTTGCCTTGTGTTTATGGGAAATAAGCAACTAGATGAAAAACAGTTAATTTAAGCTGGATCTAGCATAAACTGCAATATTTCTTAGGAAGGAAAATGCTCAGAAGTAGCTAAATGATACGTTGATTTCTTTTCTCACACATATGGACACTTCCCATGGAAGACTTTGGCTTTTGCTGGATTTTGACACAGGTCCAAACATTTTCACCTTCAAAACAGTGTTGCTGTCATTTAATGCACAATTCCATCCAACCAAGAGAAACACAGCATCTAGTATGTTGACTCGTGGATTAGATCCAGTGCTGTGTTAGAACCAGATTGTCCCAGCTGGAGTACAAACCCTTGGTGGTTAGTGGCTCAACTGTGAGAGCAGTGCCACCTACTACTGGTGGCCATGTTTGAGAAGTGTCGTGGAAGGTCTGAATGGGTCAGGAGGTGAAGCAAATAAGCTGTTTCAGATAATATTTATCCACCTGAGCACTGAAATGGTTCATGTCCCACTGCATGTTATTGAGCCATTTTGGTGTGGGGTAAAACTAGACGGAACAGAATGCATTTTCCATCATGTAGATGAAGATGCAGTGCATCTCAAGATGAAAGTTGTAAATGTTCTTGAGACTTAGAGATTTGAAGATTTGAAGTAATTTGGAGAACTACCTTAGAGTGTTCATTTTTGCTGAGGCAGCAGAGCTGAAAAATCAGCAGTGAAGGATGGAGTTAAGGTGTCCTCTGTCAAGGCAGGAACCAAGGTTAGAATAAACTGTTAGAGAAGAGGGAGCTTATTTAAACTACACGAAGAAGAGAAATTTCTTAATAGCTGAAATGACTAGTCATGAGGGAAGGTGAGTTTTTAATTTTCTTTGTTTGAGGATATGCATGGTAAAAAAAAAAGTGTCATAGAACCTGGATAAGATGAAAATCGTGAGTATTTTATGGCATGTATTTCTTATGAGTATTAGATAACATAAAAAAGCATTTGTTGTTAGTCAGCTAAAACCTCAAAGTCAGCTCCATAGTCAGCTCTGAAGAGAGATGACATTTACATTGCTAGCAATTTGAAACTATAGACATTTGAATAAAATTGGATCAGAGATAAGAAATCAGTCTGAATTACGGCTTTTTACAGTGGTAGAAACTTCTGGTGATGGTGGGTCTATGTGGATTTTGCTACAACTCCCCCCCCCCCTTTTGGCTGATCTTTACTTTTTTGGATACTTTTCTGAACCTATATGTACCTGTAATGACAGACTGAGATGTTTAATTTTTAATTTTTTTTCAGGAAAATGGCATTGTTGGCAGCTTTGTGGTGCTTGAGTGGTGTGGGTTTTTAGCTGATGAAGATACTATCTGCAAATCCAAGTCTATTTTGTGAAAATTTGGCTTGCACTTTCTAAACTAGGCTGTTGTATCATTTATAGGCATATAGTGTTGACTGGAGCCAAACTAGAGGAGAGCAGCTAGTGGTGTCTGGTTCATGGGATCAAACAGCCAAGCTGGTATGTTGGTTTTCTGCTGAAGGTGAAAAATGTGATTTGTTTTGGATCTGATAGTTCTTTGTGTTAAGAAACAGCATTGATTAACTTTCCTCTTTATTTTTACACTGAGGCTGAAATTCTGCTTTAACTGAGATACTGCTTTATCCCTCACTTGATATTAGTTTAAGTATACAAATGCTTTTCATGATACATGGTAAAAAGAAGTTCATTTAGTCCTTTCTATATGTAAAAAGCTTTTTAATGTGTGAAACCCTTTCCTTTCTTATTGCATGTATACCTCAACAGTTTTCTTTTTACTTTATTCAGTGGGATCCAGCTGTGGGGAAATCATTATGCACTTTTAAAGGCCATGAAGGGGTCATTTACAGCACTATATGGTCTCCACACATCCCAGGTTGTTTTGCGTCTGCTTCAGGTAAACGTGATGGTAAAGGGATTCTTGCAACAAAAAAACCCTTGTATCTTATTGAATTAGTTCAGCACTTTGTCCAGCAGATGGTAGTATGGGTCATACATAAAAATGGAAGAAGGAAGATAAACTTACTGCTGCAGCTGGATTTGTAGGTTCTGTTACAATCTGTAAATTATCCTCTTGGTCATTTAAACAGGGATGAGCAGTTTTCTAGCAGACACTTCAGTGACCTTGTGGCATTTTTTTCTGTTATTTTATGTAGAGCTCTTCTCTTCGCCTCACTCTTGTTATTGAATGCTAAATCATGTTATATGCTTTGTGTTCTCACTTTTTTTTTTCACATTATCTCAAGTGTCAGTAGACTGTTAGCTCTGTGAGAAACATAGTCAGTTCCCGCTGAAGTACTACTGCTTAAATACTGATGGAGATCTCTATGCCTTGTTCTTTGGGAAAAGTAATCATTAATTTTTACTTTTCTGCTTTGGCCAGTGCTATGAATCTTGCTGGCCAATACAGTCATAACTGAATTGGGTGTACCTAGAGAGACTGTATGGTGAGGTGTCAGTGTTTTCCAAACACTGCTCCTGCTCCAGAGGCACAAGGACAGCTGTGGAGTGAGACCTATAGCCTAACTGCTGAGGGGTGCCGTGAGCCATGGAGTTTGCTTGCAAAATAGAGGAGCAGTAAGACACTGCCTTAATACAAATATTGGTAGATTAACTCCAGTGGCTTAAATTTACCTAATTTCAAGTCTGTTGGACTTCTGTACTGATTTAAATATAAATTGTTTAGCTCTTACATCAAGAGGGCAAGCAAGTATGAGTATGTTTTCCTGTTACTGAAGAATTAGACAGTGAGTACACAGATACTGCCTTCCCTGTTCGGTGGGAATTTTGATGAAAAAGTGCCATGGCTTTTACAAAATTTCAGTCTGGCTATTGCCATCTGACTCTTCTTGCAGAGTTGAACTAGAATGACTAACAAGTTACATGTATGTGTTCTAATGTAGTAGTGCTTGGAAGCCAGATGCTGGTGCACAGTTATGTCCAACTTCTTTAAAGATTCATTGAAGTAACACTTAGTAAGGTGTCTAATAGGTTGTGCAGAAACTTACAGGATTGAGTCCTGTACTCTGTATGAACAATTCTGCTGAAATGCAACTGTGTGCCACAAAATACTGGCTAAATACCATTTGATCAAACCTAAGTGGAGAAAATGCTGCTTAATGTTTTTTTGCAGATTCTAGGGGATATTACAATCTCTTTAAAGTCCTGCTCAGAAGCCTCCTGTCCGTGGCAGTCTTACTCATACAAAATTTCTGACATTCTACATGAACAAAAGGGCTATACTGATCCTGCTAGTTATTTCAAATTTGATTCCCTAGAAGCCAAACTCCCTTCTAATACATTGCCACTTGAACAATTTTGGGAAACATTGATTGTTAGATGCTGTATGTGGTGGTACTTAAATTGGATAGAGCAACATACAATTGATCTGTTCTTTGAGTGACTCAGTGGGTGCAGCTGCTGGAAGTTTTCACTAAAACACTAAAGGGTTCCTATTCTTTTGTGAATTTTACTGTGACTTTTGAAAGGGACTAACATATACTGCTGGAGCCTTAAGTAGCTTAAAATGTGTGGAGGGAAACATTTTGTACTTCCTTTCATCTCCCTTGTGTTTTAACTTTTTAAAACAATAACTTTTTGAAGGGTGTTTTTGAAGGGTATTGAAACATTCCCTTTTTGAAGGAGGCTGTGCTGCTTTAGTATTGCAGTGTGTGTGTGTTCTTTCTTGCCACTCCTGTCCTCTTTTTCTCATCCCACCTCAAACATACCTACTCACAACCATGGACTTACTCATATCTTCGTAGTATAACATCTTAGCACTTCAGACCAGAAATGAACTGTTTCATGTTGCAGCATGTTCAATTTTGCACATGTTAGTAAAACAAGTTAGGTCTGTTGTTAAGCATAAATTGGAAAAAATGTCAGTCTTGAAATGCTTCTGGTTAAACTAAATTTAAGTAAAACACTGCGCTTTTTAATTTTTTTTTTTAAGAAGATAAGCAAGAGAGAAGGGGGTTTAGGAACCTTTTGCATACCTCACCCCTGTCCTTTTTCTGCCTTATTTGAATCCACATAGATGCCAGCAGAAATTTAATTTCCACTTAACTAATTGGTTTGTGAACACTGAAAACAGAAAGCCAAACACAACTGCAAACCACAGTAAAATAGCTGCTTATTAGGAGCATTATGTGCCTAGACACCTTTTGCCTGAAGCTAATAAGGTTAAATCGTTGCTTTTGGAATATGACTATTTCTCAAACTATTACAAGACTAGAAAAAGAATGAGTGAAGAAAATGAGAAACCTAAGACTGCAATATAAAGCAGTTGAAAAAGAGTTTGATACTAAGTGTGGTTATTTTGCTTCATTAAGTCTCTGATCTGAATATATACAGGAAGACTAAGTTTGTCTGCAGTGGACAATAAAATGCAGTTGAATTACAGAAGATAAATATGTCTGATGCTTCAGTTAAATTAGTTTTTATTCAGCGTCTAATACACTTCCATTTAACATTTTCAGGGATGTGTGAGGTACCTTACAATGCTGTTGTCTTCATGTACAATCATTTGTACTCTCAAAAAGCAAGTAAATGGCTTATCTTTTCATGTTTGAAATTGGGAGTTAATAGTAACAGAACAAACTGTTAATTCTTTATATGTAAATAAGTGCTGTTGTGATGTCAGTAACAATTTCTGAGCTGATAAGATAAGCAGGATGTTCAGGTGTACGTGCATGTGGCACCAGACCAGAGCCCTGGTAAATGTCTGCCTTACACTGAAAAAACAGTGATGTGGAAAATGTCATTAAAGAAGTGACATAAATGTTTTAACAGCATCTTTGTGGCTAAAAGGGTTTAATGAGTCATTGTGTCATTTGCCCAGAAGGTCGTCCTTTTTTTTTTTTACCCAGAGAGCAAATTGGTGAGAAGCACATAGAGAGTGCCGAATGCACACAACAGTGTAAATCCGTTCTACTAAATGATTCTCCATAACTGCAGAGCAATAGGCCTTGCTCAGTCCTGTGGTTTATAAAGAAAGCATCCTTTATAGTATCAACTGGTTTTAGTGTCCTTTTAAATTTAACAGTAGGAAGTAATTAGAGTACTATTTTACCCTTATCTGTGTAACTGTAGTATTCTTCAACACAGATATGACACTGGCAAATGGAAATATGAATGTTTTCAATTCAACAAAGCTCAGATTTAGAATGACTGCTAGCTTTTATCTTAACTGCTGGGACCTCAATTTTAATGCTGCATTAATTTCTTTTTAAACTGTTACTATACTCCTTAGGTTTACTGATCAGGGCAGATGCATAGCTTCTGTAACATCTTAAACAAATCATGAATAAGGGAAAGAAGTGTTTCTTAAATCTACCAGATAATGTCTGTATTCATCAATATTTACATCAATTAATTGTATTCTTTGCTTGCCCAGGGCAAAAAATTTTCTCCTACCACAACAAGGTGTGATCATTTCTGATCACATTTTCTGATCAAATTTTTATTATGTTGACAAAAGTGTTGGAGAACTGTAGCTTTGCTGGTTTACAAATGAACCTGTAAATCCAGCCTTCACTCTTTGTAAGCCCTTGCATTCAGTGCTAGACTTTAAGGTTAAAATTTAAAAACATTGTTTATCTCTTATTCTGGTTTATTGCTAGCCCTGATGCTAGGTTGCCTTTTAAAAAGCTTGTCTTCTTGCCCACTGGTCTTAGTGACAAATGTGTGTAGTTAAGGGGTTGTCAAACTGTAGTTTCATAAATCAGGCTACCATGTAATCTTGGCACACCTTTCTATGCTTGGGATCCAAATTGTGAAAGAAAACTAAAAACGAACAAATTATTTTGCATGAAATAATGAGCTGGGGAAGGTGTACATCTACTAGGAGGATGGTTGAATATTGAATTCATCAGAGTCATAGGCTTGGTAAGCTTTACTAAATCAACCTCTAATGTGCAAGCTGAAATATTTCTCAGGAAATTAGTTTGGCCCTCAATTTATAGTACATGCTAACAACAGTAAAGTATTGTATGCAGCACATGCTAGAATATAAAGCACTTTCAGGTTACAATATTTTATATTAGAATCCCTTATTGTAAAATAATGTTTTAGTGTTGAGAAGAAAAATGCAGTAACGGTTTTTTACAGTGAATGAATATGTTTCGAGTCATTTGGGTTAGAGTTGGGTGTCTAGACAATATTGCCATTTGCTGAAAAATGGCTTAATAAGTCAAAAGTTATGTAAATTTTGAAATAAAAATTTTGTCTCAAGATTTATGTTTAGTCATCTTGAAAAACACTGATATAAAAGTTTTGACTGATTTTTTTTTTAAACCATTTACTCTTTTCAGAAAAAGTCTGTTGAAGTCTTCTCTGAAATAACTTAAAACTCTCTTGATTTTTAGCTTTACAGCATTTTGTATCAGACTAAAAAATTACCAGATGGCAAGCATATTTCCACTGATAGTTACGTTTACTTGATATCTAGGTTGTGCTACATGGAAAAAAATTTTGTGCATTCAGTAGAGACCTGTTGGGTGATTTAAATAAAACTGTTATTTCTGTTGCTCTGTTTCTGTCTCTGTGTGTGGAATCTCGTGAGCTTTATTAATCCTGTTCTAGGTTTGCTTATACTATCTATGATAGAAACAGACATCATGATCATTTTAAGATGCCTAGAAGTTTTTGCGAGTCGTGAAATTTGGGTTCTGCTATTTATTATCTCACAGATTTTCTATTTGATTCTGACTAAATACTTTAATCTGTTCTAGTATTTTAAAAAATTACGTACAAGTAAGCATGTAATGTTAACTTGTAATCATTCAATGGCACTGCAGAATCATTTAATCTTGTCGAGATTTCTTTGATGTTACATCATAGGCGACTGGCCTGGCTGAACAGGGAGATTT
>NW_010533611.1:0-3817 GCF_000687285.1 Phaethon lepturus
CAACTGTGTAATCACAAAGTTATGTTTGCTTGGGTTTTTTCTTCGTCTTTTTTTTTTTTTTTCTTTTCCTTTTTTCCTCAGAAGATAAGAACAGTTGGAGAAGTATACGCTGTGGGGCCTCAGCAAATCAACTGCCAGGATTTGCTGTTTGAGGCTTTCATCCATCCAGTTTTAATCCAAATTAGTAGGAGCTTCAGAAAGGGATTCTGGCAAAGTCACAGCTGGAAAGATTTTCATCGTTATTTCTGCCAAGCATATAAAAATACAATTAAAAAAAAAAAGAGAAAGGGGGGTGGGCTATGATAGTTCTTGGCACAAACATGTTTCGGTTTGCTTTTAGAGTAAAAACAAAAAGCAAAAGAAAATCTATATTTAGTTAAGATAGTTCGTTATCTTGCTCATCTTTGACATCTTTACAGAAGGCTACAAACACTATTCTGTGAGTATGACAAAATTAATTTCTTACTGAGGTAGAAATGTGCTTTATAAGGAGGGAAGGCAGCTGGGGGTGGGAGGGGAGGTCCCGCTTCCCTGGCCCCCGCGGCACGGGGCCCCGTGCGGTTTTTTGGCAGGTCGTTCCCCGCAGCAAACAGCAGCAGTTTATCAAGCTCAGCCTGCAGCTTGTCAGGCCGCCCCGGGGAACACCAGAACGGGGAGGCAGGCCAAAGGCAGGCTGTGCTCGGGCGCGCGGGCGCATTTGCCCGGTAAGCGGACGCGCAGTCGCCGCTGCCCACGGCCGCGGCTTTGCCCTTACCGCAGCGAGCAGAGGCAGCACGCTGCCGGAGAAGCCGCTTTCCAGTCACCACCATCGAAGAACCACCCGTAGGTGCGCACACGCCTCTCTGACAGCTCCTGTTGCAAAGCCATGGCGACTAAAACGTGACACTTTACAAATGACGACTCTGGCAAGTATTTACTGCTTAAGTGAACCAGCCCCTTTTCTCATATGTCATATGAGAATTATTTCATAGTTTCCTTACCTTTTTCCAGGGAGCGTTGTGTAAAGGTTCAAGCAAACGCATACAAGTACTCCCTGCCACAAACACGTTTTGAAGAGAGAGTGGAAATTTCCCAAAACTTTCCTGAAGTGTGAGGGGTTTGTTTATTAGCAAGACAACAGGTTCCCTCCAAGACAGGGGTGCGTGTCCTATGGTGCTGCTCACGATGCTGGTTATCCTAGTCTCTGCCACAACTGTTATTGCAATAAACCCATTGCTCCTGCCTGGCACTTCTAATCTCAGGATCTCACAGCTTTATGCAAACAGCCTCAAAACAAACCTGCAGAGCAGAACAATTTATAAAGGCATGCACCGCGTCCAGAGAAGCATCCTTCCACCCATCGCATACACTCGGACGAAGAATAGTACCACAGCTCAGTGGAGAAGACTGCCTGTGTGCAAGGACCTATCCTTCCAATTGAATACATCCAGCTACTCATGGGATTTTGTCCACATAAACAAAAGCTGTGTTTAAATTCTAGCCAAAAATTACATTTTATGAACCTTCCCTATTACTTATTAAGAACTTTCATAGCTAAATTTATCCTGTACTGAAATTACGCACTTGCATTTCTCCTAGTGCTGCCTCCAAAATGCAATTGTCAGCGTAATTCCCAGTGTTCAGTGGAAATGTCTCCTGTCAGTCTCCGGATAAAGCAAAGACACCGTGGGCTGTCCAGTCCTGGCAGCAAACATCCATCCTTAGTCATCACTCAGACACATTCCATCTTTTGGGACAGACTTTTGTAGAAGGAAGTGTTATGATTAATTGCTACATGACTATTTTGCCAATGGTATCTCCTCATGGAGATGAGATTGTTGTTATTAATTTGATTAGAATTAATTTCTTATCCCACCACATACAGTAACACGACCTGTTATTTTGTGAAAAATTGTTATTAGTAAAAAAGTTATTAGGATGAATCCATGAAGAACAAATTTTAAATTAGAATTTTATACAGCAAGTGGCATTTTCATTGAAAAAAAAAAAAAGAAACATAATTTTTAAATAAAATCGAGTTTTGGAGAGAATTAAAACTGATAATACTGTGCTGTTTGACATCTTTAGGAAATTTTTTTAATTTTAACCTTTTTTATGTAAAACAACAGAAATTTTGGATTAGGATCTCAGATGTTCCTCAGCAATCATCCTATCTTTGTACAAAACAGTCTCTTTCCAGCACACAAAAATTCAATTAAAAAAAGTAACTTTTGTAGAATTTTAAATAAAGCAAAATAGCAAAATATCCTGTTCCTACCCCATTGTACTCAAAATACTCCTTGTCAAGCCTGACATGCTGGGTTGAAGCCTCCCATGCCTAGGTCTGCTCGGGGTTGTCATCAGTCTGTAATTTATCTCCTGGGCACCTCACTGAGTCTACAGATATCTAAGGTCACAACAGTGGCAGTGAAAACAGTAAGATCTCGCTCCTATCAATGTTTTCTACCTTTCAGCTGCCTGCTTCATTTTAAGAAACCTACAAGAATTTAAAAAGATCTTACTTGGCAAACCTGTCGTGAGGTCCAACACCCTTACTGTAGCCAGATAGATTGTTCTTTCTCCACATTGATTTCTCCATCATGAAGCCTTTTTGCTGAAAGAGAGCTGACGTCTCTTTTGAGAGGTGCCATCCCCATCTATAGGCTCATGAAAGCTGTAACTGATTAGAGGCGCTGTATAAAATAACAGCAGCAATGAGAGAAAACTATAATGAAAACAGTTCTGAGGATACATATATAAACAGAGATTTTTACAGTCCAATCAGCCAATAAAGGAACATCAGAGTAATATATTAAAAAGAGTAGCATGGAGCTATATTTCACTGTTTTAAATTATGTGATCACCAAAATCAATGACTTAAAGAGAATAAGGTTAAAAAAATTATTTTTCCCATTAGCAAACAGAAGAGAAAGGCAGAGAGGGATACTGGCCTCTTCATTCTCCTGGGTACCCACAACTCTTTTTTTTTTTTTTTTTTTAGGAGCAGGGAGGAAGCTTCCAGACCGAAAAGACAGCCTTGTTCAACTCTGGACCTCAGTTTAGACTGCAGAGCAAGCTAAACAGCAAAGAAAGAAAACATTAGTTTTCTTAGAGAGTCAGAGTCACCACATGGTGGTGGTGGGAGCTGAGCCATCAGAGAACAACCTTTGCCTTCTGGAGACTTCATCAGCCTCCTGTCAGCTAACCCCAGAGCTGCTTGTTGTCTGACAGAAACCGTAACCACTGCGTATCATCTGCTCCAATCCTGCCTTCTCCCATGGGACATTTTTGTCTCTGGAAAACCTGTGTCCAGAGGACAGTGCAAAGTCACAGGGTCACCTTCTCTGTGACACCCTTCTCTGGCTGGTGGCCCTGAGACTGTGAAGTAGTCCTGGGGACAGTGGAAATAACCCTTAACAAAGAGATCTTAAAAAGCAGTGAGAGAAAGAAAAGGTCCAGAATTATTAAGGTGTTTCCTCCTTGCAACATCTCTTCAGATAACTATAACATCACAGAATCACAGAATCACAGAATCATTAAGGTTGGAAAAGACCTTCAAGATCAAGACCAACCGTTAACCCAACATCACCATGCCTCCTAAACCCAAAGCACCACGTCCACACGTTTTTTGTACAATTCCAGTGATGGTGACTCCACCACCTCCCTGGGCAGCCTCTTTCCAATGCTTGATCACTCTCAGTGAAGAGATTTTTCCTAATATCCAATCTAAACCTCCCCTGGTGCAACTTGAGGCCATTTCCTCTTGTCCTATCGTTTGTTACTTGGGAGAAAAGACCCACACCCGCATCATCACAACCCCCTTTCAGATAGTTGTAGA
>NW_010533612.1:0-3257 GCF_000687285.1 Phaethon lepturus
GCTTCCAGGAGGAGGAGGAGGAGGTCCCGCTCAAAAAAGAGAAAACGCATTTCACCGTCCGGCTGACAGAGCTGAAACCTGCTGACAAGGTGAAGCTGATCAAGGAGGTGAAGAACTTTGTGCCAGGAGTGAACCTCGTGCAGGTGAGGAGGGGACTGCCCGAGGCTCCAGCCACCCACCGGAGCCCGGACGGGTTCTGAAGCACATTGCAAGCAGCAGCCTCAGTTCTCTGTTCAAAAGGGAGCCTGGATTTCCATGTTTAAGAGAACACTCTACCTGTGTGCACACTTCAGTGCAAAGATGTGGACAAAGTGTAGAACGGGAGTTGGTTGCATCTCTTTAGTGTTTTTTAGAGAAGGCTGTTCCCTCTCAGTTCTGCTGTGTGGTGAACAACTGAGCCCCTAGCGGATGCAGTGAGATGAAGAAAGAGGCTCAGAGCTAAGACCTCAAAGTCCTCCATGCCAGCCTTACTTTCTCCATATCTAAGGGCTGCTGTGGGCATTCCTGCAGAACTTGGGAGTAGTCAGGATTCCTCATTATAGCTGGATTTGGCTTGCCTGCCCCTAAGGCTTTTTGGTTTTTCAAGGCCAAATATTTCTGAATTTAGATAAGTTTCTCTACTTCACATGTCTTGCAATCCACACTTCCAGTGCTTTTCAGAGCCTTCTTTTTGTAGGTGATGCCTCCTTCTTTTTCCCCAGGGGAGACAGGCCTTTCACAGTCCTGTGCAGCCTGAGCTCATGCTCTTGAGCAATGATTATAGGCTCAGAACAAAGAATGGGTGATACAGCTGCCTCTGTGGAAGCATTTGACATGCTTCAGTTCTCCACTGGATGATGCTTTCATATCTTGGGAATAATAGTAGCACTTTCTGTTTATCTAATTGCAAGGAAGAAAGGTTGAGCATTGTAAAATCTGTCCGTATTTGTAGCATGGAATGTCAGAAAGCTTTGCAGAAAATCTTCTCACCTGTTCATATTGATATATAGCAAAGCAAACAGTTCAAGAACGGAGAAACTCTTATGGCAGAGATGTGAGTTTTTTTGGCTTACTGCGTTTAATTAACTGACTATTGTCTTGGTTAGTCTGGCAGTTGTTTATCAGTCACAAGCAAACATTAAAATACCAAAACCCTGTAACGGACATGATCAGCAGATAATTAAAAGCTGTCTGGAGAACTAACGCTAAATCACCTTGGCTTAGCATGTGGAACCTGTCAAACAAGCTGGTTACAGTTCCGATGCAGGTACAACATTGGTAGATTCAGGTTATTGTGGGTAAACTTTGTCAAGCATGACTTACCTGACCTGGTATTTTGTTTAAAACACAGACACGCAAAACAAGCTACTGACAGTTGGTTCTGGGTACTGAGGTTGTATTCAAAGTGTAGGTGATAGATTTTTATTGTAAATTTTATTGCCATCCAACTGAGGTGTTTTTAATGAGATTTGCAGGGAATGTATTCTTGTCCTGTAAGGCTGTTAATGATTTGGAAGAAAGGGTTGCTAGTAAAATCTTTGCATGTTGGGTGCTGATGTGACTCAAATAGGTCACCCTACAGAAATGACTGCTTGATGAGACAGGTGTGTCGTCAGCACAAGCCGTGCTCGAGTCTGTTTGCACCTCTGAAATCTTGTTCAGAGCCAGCCCAACAGACATTCACCTCGCGTCTTCACCAGGCCTGGTGTTCTCGTATGCTCCGGCTGGGACTGGAAATGCGTTGCCTCTTTGTCCTGTGGCTGTTACTGTGCAGGTCCAGCTTAGATCAGGCCCTGCTCTTCCTCCTGCTGGGAGTGCTGAACAACTGCTTCCTTTGACTGAGGCTGCTTTAGCACAGAAGTTAAGCATTAGTGAGCAAGAATCTTAAGTGAATAACCTTGATTGTGTTGCCTGTCCTCATCACAGCAAGCCAGAACAGGCTTCTTTCCAGAAACTGTCCTGGGCTCTGGTGAGTGAAGGCATGCCTGCCCTGCCTGCACAGCTACACCTTCTTACATTGTCGCTGTGCTCAGCATGAATTAAAACAACCGTCTTTCTGTCGGCAATGATCAGTCTTTTGGGCACTAAATACCTGCAGTGCCACACGGCAGAGAGCTGGCAGCAGCTCTTTGCCGTAGGAACCACCCTGGACTTTGTTTTCAAGGAGCTGAATAGCTTTGTTGCTGCCACTTGGTGTAAGAGCAAGAGCATCTAACAGCAGCAAGGGCTTATCCTCCTGCACTCCCTTCCGTTTCTGTGCAACAGTACTGCAGGAAGTCCCTTTAAATCAGTTCAACAGCTTTTCAGCTTGCCTTAAATACTGCAGTACTGCATAGTACCAATAGTTTTGTATAAAAAGTCCTGAAAATATCAGGATTGTGTTAAGCATAGTTGGTACTGGAACTCTTTTTTTGACCTGGTACAGTGGATTCTCTGAGTCCCCCAGCCTGGCTGTGTACAAACCCTGCGACAGCCTCTCCTCCCCACTAGTGGAAATATGTGAAGCAAAACATTTGCACTGAAAAAAGTTGACCCAACGCAGGCTGGCAGCTGCCTTGGCAAGTTGCTGCATGGATCATGCACATGGTGGGAGGAATTTGTGGGCAATTACTTGCTGAAAAAGGTCTTACAGGGCTGTAGTGGATGTGCTGTCACTTGCAGTCAAGTTTAGATGTCTTCCATCAGGATGTGCTGTAGTTCCAGTAAAATCTTGGGTTTTCGACCAGTTGGTGAGTTTCCCTGGTCTGCTTATGCAGAGGTCAGGCTCATGGCTCTTAAATCTGTTAATCTGGTTAGTGAAAGCCAGTTTACAAGACTTGTACTTTGTCCCTCCCACAGGCAAAGAAGCTGGTGGAGTCCCTTCCGCAGGAGATCAAAGCTAACGCCTCCAAGGAGGAAGCAGAGAAGATCAAAGCGGCGCTGGAGGCAGCAGGAGGGACTGTGGTTCTGGAGTAGGCAGCATCATGTCATCACGGAGGGACTTGCGTGATGGCAGCCTTCCCCGCTGCCGCCTGCCTGGGCATCGTCCGTCACCTGAGTGGGGTCTGGGTGTTTCCGAGTGCGAGACATCCCCTAGTTGTGTGGTGGGAATGCTCTCTCGAAGCGATGCAGTGCAAAAATGCTCTGGTTTGGTGGGGCTGCTGTCTAGTTGCAGCATCACAGTGAACTCTACCTTCGTAAATGTCAAAAAAACCCTGTAAAATGCTTAATCTCTCAAAAATCAGTGCTGTCTGCTTGTCCCCTGGGCTCCACGCGCCTACCCCAGTACTGGTGCTGCC
>NW_010533613.1:0-2632 GCF_000687285.1 Phaethon lepturus
CCCAGCCTCCAGCCAGGGCCAACCCACCACACCAACGAAGTCTTTATACTCGAGGTATTACCATGCATAACTCTAAAAATACGAAGTGTCATTGATAAAGGGAGACCCATGCAATTTATTTCACTGGCGCTCGCATATTATTTCAACTCGAAGACATGACAGGCAGTGCTTTTCTTGGCAGCTGCAGTAGGGCTGGTGTTTCAAAGCTTTGAAGCCAAAGGTCAAAATTTTAGCCACTGAAGAATTTAAAAAACTCCAATGCAAAATGTGTGTCTCACTATTATTATGAAGCTGAATGCAGAAAATAAGAAGGTATTTATTAAACACTGTAATTCACAGGGTCAGTAAGGTCTAAAGATGTATTGTCATCACTGAAAAGTAACAGAACAGAGTCAAATCCAGCCACAAAGCTTGCTACCACTACTAGAGGTCAATGGCTCAATGTCCAGATGGAGACTGGTGACAAGCAGTGTCCCTCAGGGGTCCGTATTGGGACCAGCACTCTTCAATATCTTCACCAATGACACAGACAGTGGGATCGAGGGCACCCTCAGCAAGTTTGCAATGACATCAAGCTGAGTGGTGGGGTTGACACACCTGAGGGACGGGATGCCATCCAGAGGGACCTGGACAAGCTTGAGGCATGGGCCCATGTGAACCTCACGAGGTTCAACAAGGCCAAGGGCAGGGTCCTGCACCTGGGTCAGGACAACCCCCTCAGGTATCAGCACAGGCTGGGGGTGAAGGGATGGAGAGCAGCCCTGCCCAGAAGGACTTGGGGGCACTGGGGGATGAAAAGCTGGACATGAGCTGGCAATGTGCGCTGGCAGCCCAGAAGGCCAACCGTGTCCTGGGCTGCACCCAAAGCCACGTGGCCAGAAGGGCGAGGGGGGGATTCTGCCCCTCTGCCCCACTCTGGGGAGACCCCCCTGCAGTGCTGTGTCCAGCTCTGGAGCCCTCGGCACAGGAGAGACACGGACCTGCTGGAGCGGGGCCAGAGGAGGCCCCAGCAACGCTCTGAGGGCTGGAACAGCTCTGCTGGGAGGACAGGCTGGGAGAGCTGGGAAGGCTCCGGGGAGACCTTATTGCAGCTGCCAGGGCTGAGAGGGGGCTTAGAAGAAAGATGGGGACAGACTTTATCAGGACCTGCTGCAGTAGGAGAAGGGGAAAAGGTTTTGAACTAAAAGAGGGCAGATTTAGACTAGATCTAAGGAAGAAATTTTTGACAATGAGGGTGGTGAAACCCTGGCCCAGCTTGCCTGGAGAGGTGGTCGATGCCCCATCACTGGAGACAATCAAGGTCAGGCTGGATGGGGCTTTGAGCAACCTGCTCTAGTTGAAGATGTCCCTGCTCATGGCAGGGGGTTTGGACTAGATGGCCTTGAAAGGTCCCTTCCCACCCAAAGATTCTATGATTCTACCTAACACCACAGCTCATACAGACATCTGTCCAGTGGAAATTCCTCCCATCTCCAAACAACTCACAAAGCTAGTCCTCCAAACAAGTACACCTTTTAATGCAAAATATACCACTTATGGATATCTGCTACTTTCAAAGTGAGCGCCTCTGTCTTAGCTGACAAGTTGAATGCCAGCACTGAGCTTGACATGATGTATAAAAATGTCAAATTATCTCATTACAAAAGTTTTTAATGAAAACATAGATGAATACAAATGAGAGTACCTCTGCAGGGAACTCCTATGACAAATCGAGTCTTTGTCACTGAATGAATGACATATTTGATTAAAGAATTTTCCCCAAGCAAAAATAATTTCACCCGCACACCAGTCACGTTTTTTCAAATGCAAGCAATTTCCTTTAATCCTTAAAAGCCTGCATGCAATGCATAGTTATTACACAGAGCTATAACCACTTCCAAACAGGTCTGGATTATGATTTATTATACTGGAAATCATCTTTCTCCACTAGCTGTCCTCTGGATTTTTATGGAATTAGGCACTTGATCCAATTATTTTCCACAGAAGAGGGTCTGAAAAACAAATAGCTTAACGAAAATCCCAAGAAGTAGAATACTGCTCAGTGTTTCATATATACACTATGCCATGGAGTGGGTCCAAGGAAGGCAAACGATTTCGAAAAGCCAGCTACCACAGGGCACAGAAGTTGGCAAGAAACAGACGCTTAAATTCGTATCTGAAGCAGCAAGATTGAGCGTGAAGGGAGGAGAGGCACCTACAGCTCCCTACACAACGTCCTTCTCCACCTGATGCCCTGTGGGAACCGAGGACATTTTCACAGGAGCAATCGGGTCGTTCCCCGTATCAGTTTCTCGGCATCACGCCTCGCAAACGCTGCTCAGCATGGTGATGCGCGCACAGGCTTTAAGAGAAACAAAAGACTGGGAATGCAGGAGAGCAATAAACCATATTGAATATTGTATTTTAAGCAGGGGCAATTTGTAAAAACAACACTAAGAGCTTGTGACTCTGTTAATCAGCTCTCCCTTCCCAAGTAAGGGATTTGGCCATGCCTTGCTCTCTGGGTTGGCGTTACGGTATGCAGTTGTGATATGGAGCTGTGTATGGTACCTCTCCCTGCGGCTTCCAAGAGTGTGCGTGTGCACATACACATATACATATTTCTTGCACGTCCGGGCTTCGCAGCCACAGC